>NC_057797.1:315674085-315680123 GCF_018294505.1 Triticum aestivum
GCCCCACCTAGCATTGACTCAAGGCCCGCCCCGCCCCTTGCTGACGTGGTTAAGTGGAAACACATTCCACTGAATACGTCTTCTTGAAGAGAAAGCCTATTCTGGCTCTGTTCTAGAGTGGAATACATTTTCGCTGCAGAGAGGTGTACTCTTGGAAGTGTGCTTTCTGTTTTTCTGTCCAGGCCCAGTTTGTAAAGATTTTTCTTACAGATGGGTCCCTAGCAGAAAAACCCTTATATCTTTTTAACCACAAATCCAAATGAGGTGAATCCAAAGCCCACTTCTTCATTTCGTCAAGCCCGTTCTGTTGGTATCATTTTCACCATGTTTTAACATTATGAAAATGACCATTTTGCCCCTACCCTTATTCAGCCCCCTTCGGGAGAGTATGTTTTCCGACGATCCTTTCCGCGAGTTTCTCGCACTTTCTCCCGGTGATTTCTTCCACCCAGACAAGCAACACCCTCCATTTGCATCACTGTAATGCAGTGACATGGTTTAATTTTTTTGAACTTGTTTAAATTACTGCTTTAGCTACATGACTTTGTTCATGGCATTTCTCGGAGTATTGTTTGATATTGGTATTGCCATGATATTGCTTGGAGTTCTAGGACTTATATTTTGTAGCTTATGTGGTTGACATGTTGCCATTGGATTATTAGTGGCTTATGTTATGATTATTTTCATGGTGGTGTTGGATATGATATTTTGGAGTATTTCTTTGGATGTCATGCTGCCTTTGGATTATTAGTGGTTAGTATGATTATTTTCATGATGATACCTGTTAATATATTTTGGAGTATTACTTTGGATATCATGCTGCCTCTGGATTATTAGTGGTTAGTATAAATATTTTCATGATGATAGTTGTTATTATATTTTGGAGTATTACTTTGGATATCATGCTGCCTCTGGATTATTAGTGGTTAGTATGATTATTTTCATGATGATACCTGTTATTATCTTTGGGAGTATTACTTCAGATATCATGCTGCCTCTGGATTATTAGTGGTTAGTATGATTATTTTCATGATGATACATGTTATTATATTTTTGGAGTATTACTATGGATATCATGCTGCCTCTGGATTATTAGTGGTTAGTATGATTATTTTCATGATGATACCTGTTATTATCTTTGGGAGTATTACCTTGGATATCATGCTGCCTTTGGATTATTAGTGGTTAGTATGATTATTTTCATGATGCTAGTTGATGTTCTGTTGCTTGGAGTATTATTTTCGAAAATGATGTTTACATGTGGATCTTAGCCGAATAGCTTTGTTCTTGTTATTGGAGTAGTAGGATTATTGTTTTGGGATTCATCATGACAGTAGTGTTGTGCTACCCTTGGAGTATTTTTGAGATGATGAGATTATGTTTGGATTATTTGTTGGATATTGTTATGACTTGGATTATAGTTTGATAGTTGATATTGGAGTATCGGTTACCATAGTTATGTTTTTGGGGATAAATTCCGTGATTAAGTTGGTCAGGTGCCACCAAACCGGGCTTTTTCCAGTGCAACCACATTTGCCTTTTATGGGAAGGCCCTAATCCGTTCTATTATCGTGCCTCTCGCCGGTGCCTCCAACTAGGGAAGGTTATGGGCGTGCGTACCCTGGCCCGGTAAGCAGACATAACCTTGTGTACCCGTTGTTGTTTTTATGGATCCGAGTCGCCGAGTGGGAGTGTCCCCGAGTGGGAGTGTTTTGACCACGACGGTGGTTGGGGTGTCTTTGGTAGACACGTGGCCACCCAGGACCAGCCCATTGGGGATTTGGGTCGGAGTGGCCGGGAGAGTGCTATGACAATGGAAGGGTTTTGTCGGAATGTTGTTGGTCCACCCGAATGGGAGTGCGAGGCCATGGGTTCCGTGGTGTGGGTACAGTGTGCTACCTCTGCAGAGTGTATTTAATCTATCGATAGTCGCGTCCGTACTAGGTCCCACCGTTCGATCAACACTCACATGACGGAATGACTTAGAGGTGATTCATATGTTGATATGTTGAGCAGTACAGATTGGCAGGATGTTGATGATGATGTTGGAGACCAAGTTTTGGTCGTGGTTGTGATCGCCGGAAATATCACAGTTTGAGATCAAGTGTTGATCATGGTTGTGATCGCCGGAAAGATCACAGTTTGAGACCAAGTGTTGGTCATGGTAGTGATCACCGGAAAGATCACCGTATGGTTTTGATCATGAGTTGATCGAGATGGTATATTGCTTGGTTGGTTAGCCAAGAGAGATATGGTTACGGAGATCTGAGATGGTGATTTATCAACATTGTATTAGTTCGTCTCATGCTTAGTAGTTGCTTCATCATGGTAGTTGTTAATTAATTAACCTGTTAATGCTATGTTATTGTCTTCCTTGATGTTTATGGTTGTTGTGAGCTTGCAAGTACATTCAATGTACTGACCTGGCGTGTCATGCCAGATTGCATGTGATGTCGTGATTGCTTGATTGCTTGTTGAGGTTTCCGTTCGTGCGAGCTAGATCGTGTCCCAGCCAGAGTCCCTGCAGAATGGAGTTCACCACCTTCGTCGTTGTTCCGCTGCTAGAAGTTTCTCTGCTGCTACGAGTTGTTCCGCTACTAGCATAGAGCAACAATAGTATCGCAGCCGTAGTGTCGCCATGCTGATGTGATCATTGTAACATCAGACCCGTGTAATTATTATTCTTGTAATAAGAGATGATTTGTTCTATGTCAAGCAGTGTCGTATTCCAGAGACTTCTCCTCGATCTCTGGGCTGGAATACGGGGCGTTCCGGTTTCTCTGAGCCGGGGTGCCACAATCATCTGGTCCAACTGAGAGTCGTAGTGGGCGTCGACGGCGGCCATCCACCAGCCAGTCGCCAACACCGTCTAGAGACGATCCTCGGTGCCATGCTGCAGGCCGGCGTCGTGGACCATGTGGAACAACCACTGGCCGCTCGCGCGCATCGCCGCCATGGGTCTGGAGCGAGGACTTTTGCGCGTAGTGTAGGTGCTTAGGCAAATGCTTAGGTGCGTACGATGTGGTAGATGCATTGGAATGGAGGGGCGCCTTTATATGAGGGCAAACCGTGTTGCATTCACATCGTGCAGCCTCTTTTCCCGGTCCTCCTCCCATTACTTCCCACATGCATTAATTGAAGGAGGATGCATTGGTCGTTCAACATTTCGGGAACTACTACTCCCTCCCTCGTCTGCATTAAATCCGTATCGGGACTGTGCCGCCCGCTGTCAAATTGAATAGTACTGCATCGCGCGCTGCACGTCGGGCTGAACACGCCTCCTCGCCTCTATTAAACCAGCATGCAAACCGAGAAACCTACTCCTGCCACACGTCCATTCATGAGCAGGCCGGAATTGAACGCAACACCGGCCGAGCCCCTCCCGTCCGCCCTTAGTTTAAACGAGGCTAGATGCCGGCCAAGCTCCTACCGTCTGCACTCTATTTACACGAGGCCAGATAGAAAGCGGGCAAGAATCACACCCCTCTGCCGCTCCCCCATCTCCTCCTTCACCATCTTCTCCACTCTTCCGATAGCTTCCGAGGAGCCGTTCTCTGGCATTTTACCCGGCTGGATGGACCGCTGAGCCCTTCGGATATAGGCGAGGCCGCTCGGTGCTTCACCAACCTCGCTTGGCCCGACGAAGCCAGTTGCCGCCCCAAGCAGGCGCGTGGATCAGGAACTCGCTGCTCCAGTTCAACACGGTGAGGAGTGGAGAGTTGCTCCACGTCGGCACGGCGGCGAGCACACCGGTATGGGCGTCGTCGGTGCTGCGTCGTACCGTGCGACCAGTATCTGTGGGCGCGCCTCCCGTTCCTGCGGCAATGCCATGCAGGCATAGACAGAAGCCGGGTGTGTGGAGAGCGACGAGTTGGTGGCCAGCTTCTCCGTGTCCGCCTCCATCATCGAGGAGAAGTAGAACACGGGAGGCCGCCGCCACTTGGGACCCATGAAGGCCACCGCCAAGGCGACGACTGCGCATTTAGGTGGTTTCTTTGCTGCTTCGTCTCTTCCGAGGACCTTCGTCGACCCCGCAAGTGTCTGCCGGACATGAGGAAGACAAATGGATCCGCTGGCGGCCATTTAGATTATGTACTCCCTCTCCAGTTGGCGGGAAATGTTTGTTCTAAGAATGGACAAATTGTATGTATCTAACTAAAATAAGTCTAGATACATCCATTTCTAGGACAAGTATTTTTGGACGGAGGGAGTATTGATTATACCAGGAGAGCCGGATTGGCACCACTTAGTTCATGTAAATGTAATGAAATCCATCATGTTTATATGAAGATCCGGCTTTTTATAGGAAATTCTTCATGCTTATATGAAATCAATCTGTGTTTGCATGAATTTCATCTGGTTGGTTAGAGTTATGAAAATGTATGCCGCTGGCGTTTGATGTCGTCATCCGCGGAAGGAAGCGGGAGGAAATTTGCTGGCTGGCGTTGGAGATGCTCTTATGCTGGAAATAATAAAGTGGCATCCAATCCATTTGAGTTAATTGTGTGTATGATTGTCCCTCTATAAAAAGTTAATTGCATGTACAGTGTACACATGACTTGCAGGGTGGCTACAGCTTTGTACAGAAAGTTAAAAAGAAACAAGTCCATTCGTAATCTTGTATTCTAAGTACTCTGTGGGTTCCACTGTCAGTACAGTAGCAAAAGAAGTATATACTCCCTCTGTCCCTAAATTCTTGTCTCAAATTTGTCTAAATACGGGTGTATCAAGTCACGTTTTAGTATTAGATACATCCATATCTAGACTAATCTAAGAAAAGAATTTTGGGATGGAGGGAGTATTAAATAAGTAATATATAATATAAAAATCTAAAGTTAAGGACAAAATTTGAACTCATGTCATCGCATTGCGAGCATCCGGTGCTAACCAGTCCAGCACATTTTTGTTGTAGACCATGCAGGAGATATATCTCCATGCCTACTATTATACTCCATCCGTTCCTAAATACTCCCTCCGTTCCCAAATATAAGACCTTTTAGGGATTCCACTATAGACTATACACAGAGCAAAATGACTGAATCTACACTCTAAAGGATGTCTATATACATCCGTATGTAGTTTATAGTACAATCTCTAAAAGGTCTTATATTTAGGAACGAAGGGAGTATTTGTATTTTTCAGATTTCAAATGGACTACCACATCCGAATGTGTATGTAGACATAATTTAGAGTGTACTCATTTTGCTCCATATGTAGTCACTTGTTGAAATCTCTAAAAAGACAAATATTTAGGAACGGAGGGAGTAGAAAACAGAGTTGATGATGATGGTGTGCGTGCCATCCTGTAATATAGGTCGTCAGATTTATATCTAACGGATATGAAGGAAACCATGGCAATTTTGCAAAAATATACCCACACCCCTCTCCACGTTCGCAAATATGGCCTTCCCTCGGTCATCCTTTTCTCTCACAAGATAAACTACTCATACAAATGCATCTTGATGTTCCATGCAACGCACGGGCATCTAGCTAGTTTCTTTTAAAATAGTTACTGCGATAATTAGGTTGAAGTGATATATTTTATGTCTGCCCCGAATGATTTCAGATTCACTAGTAGTAACAAAGAAAAGGTTGCCTTGTTAATTAACAGAAAACAGGGTGAAAACTATCACATGAGGCCGGTAAAAACGAGGCACACTGAGTTCTGTGTCATCGTAACTACAGTTGTGTGCGCGCGAGAAGTCTACATATCGAGGAGGCTACTGAGTGAGGCACAGAGACACAATGTTCAAGAGAGAAACCAATTAACAGATTACGATCAGATTGAGTTGTCACCCTTCTGCTATCATTATTGGGGTGGCGGGGGGAGTGGGAGGGAGAGAAAGACGTATCGAGAGTGTGCGTGGTAGGCATAGAGGCACAACTAGTGAGTGTGTGCATGTGTGTTTGAAAGAGGAGTAGATAGATTACTATCAAGATCGAGGTGCCACCCAACTCCTTCGGTGTCGAGTAGTGTGTGTGTGTGTGTGTGTGTGTTTGATAGAGAAGCCAGTCGATAGATTAGTATCAAGGTCGAG
>NC_057797.1:315680421-315787364 GCF_018294505.1 Triticum aestivum
ACTTACATATCTCTACTCTTATAAAAAACAAAGTTGGTGATGATGGTGTTCCTGCCATCCTGCATTATAGGCCATCCGATTTATATCCGACGGATAGGAAGGAAACTGTGGCAATTTTGCAAAAAGATACCCACACCGCTCTCCGCATTTGCAAATAAGGCATTCCCTTGTTCATCCTTTTCTCCCACAAGATAAACTACTCGTACAAATGCATCTTGATGTTCCGTGCAATGCATGGGCATCTTGCTAGTAGGGAGAAGGAGTTTGTGTGACACGTATCTAGCTATATTAAGGGATAGGTAGATAGCATTTGTGCGAGGCATACTTAAAGCATCATGAAGATAAACAAAATTGTGTGCATGCAAATGCAAGTGTGTGTGTGAGAGAGAGAGAGAGCGAAATCTCAAAACAAAAGGTGCTCATGGGCATCTTGCTAGTAGGGAGAAGGAGTTTGTGTGACACATATCTAGCTATATTAAGGGATAGGTAGATAGCATTTGTGCGAGGCATACTTAAAGCATCATGAAGATAAACACAACGGTGTGCATGCAAATGCAAGCGTATGTGTGTGTGAGAGAGAGAGCGAGCGAGAGAGAGAGAGAGCAAAATCTCAAAACAAAAGGTGTTGTGCTGGAATCCCATTGTATGTATTCATATGGTTCCGGAACTCGAGTTAACCTTAGGCATATGTGTGAGAGACATTATTATACTTTGAGACATTAGTGGCAGTGGGTGGGCGGAATTAAAGGGGTGGGCGTGTTTGACAGAGAGAGCGTGCGTGTTTCTGTGTGAGAGACTTGTAGGACGGGGTAGAAAGACAAACTCTAACCTTGACGGAGGGAGAGAAATACATGAAGTGCGCGTGTGTGATTCCGATGCCCATAGGGAAATGAGATATGTATGCGTGTGAGAGAGATTGCACAATTCATTCACGTATCACTAGCTAGCGATCATGGACGTGCATCGCTTGAACATAAATGAATATCTACTTCATATCGTGGCCAAAGGTACAATATCGATACAACGCTATAAAGATTGGACACTCATGTATCACATTTTTTTATATTTAAATAAACCTTTTCAGTTGTGCATGCCAAAGTTACAATGATGTTTCTTCAAACAACCAATGTAGATATCATGTACATGCACCATTGTTACTCTTGAATTCAAAATCATTAGTCTTGGATGATTTATGGTTATATTATGAAGTAATATATGTAATATTCATATACGAATTCAACTGGTATGCAATTTATGAAATGGAGGCTACGTAATCATATGAGGTAACACTTTTAAGTAGCGGACTACAATATCTATTTCTTTTTGTGCGCCTCTACACTAACACGTCAATGCATTATGTTTAAACTAAATAACCAATTGCACTAAATTATCTATTTACACGAGAAATACATAGGCTTAGTGTTTGATCCCTTTTTTGTGAACGCGCCACTACACCCGTACGATTGGCCGCGCCCGTGTGAATATCCAAGTTATCGGCGCATCATCCCGAGTTATTATCTTTTTTTCTGGGGTGGACTTCACACCAGTTATTAACTGCTGACGCGTGCCCCGTGTACACAGTCTCGCATGACCTTCCCGCTAGCTCGGTCCAAAATTAGTTGAAACTGGATACGAACGATCCTGACGACCGCAAAATGTCCCGCCTCCTTCTAAAATTTCCGCCACCTTAGTCTTTAGCATGCGAAATTCCCCTTTTGTCCTTGGTGCACAGAGACCAACAGTTACAATACCGCCCTCATCTACATAATAGGTCGGGGCTGCATTGGTAACTTCTGGTTCCCCCCACCACACGGCACCCCCATTTCCTCTCCCCCTCCTACAAAAATGACTAACTCCACAGCACCAAAGCATCTTACACCGCGCCGTCCGTACTTCATTGGCCTTTCTCCACTCCCCTCTCAAAACCCTAGACTGCTCATCCACCGGCGTACCAGAGCCCATTCACTGCCAGCGGCATCCACCTCACCGGATCTGCTTCCGTGGCCGCATCTACCCCTCCCACCTCCCCTAGAAACTAGTAGACTGCTCATCCACCACTGTACCACATCCCATTCAGTGCCGGCCTTGTCCACGGCGCCGGATCTGCTTCATCGATACTCTCATCAACCGCAGCGCATCTGTAGCGGCTCATTCGTACTCCCCATCGGAGACACTTCATCCACACCCCCTGGAGCTGCCCCACCGACGCCCCCGTCGACGGCCTCTGATCCTCTTCGCCCACACCTTCCTCAAGCCTATCGGAGCCGCTTCGCTAACACCATCATCAACCCCACCGGAGTAGCTTCGCCTATACCATTATCAACGCTATCGGGGCCGCTTTGCCAACTCACAAGTCCACGGCCTCAGATCCGCTTCCTCGCACCCTCATCCAACCTACCGGAGCAGCTTCTGACGCCGCATCCACGGCCGCAGATCCGCATCATCGACACCATCCTTAACCCAATCACCGGAGCAGCTTCACATATGCCCTTGTTCCTGGCCATAGATCCACTTCACCCACACCGTAGTCCACCCTACCGGAGCCGCTCCACAAACACCCTACTCGACGGTTCTAGATCTCCTTACCGGACCCCGACAGCCAGCGCAAAGTCATCACCCTTGATGTTCCTAACCTGATTCCCACCGTCTGGCAAGATGCCAAGCACCCGCTACGGCCTAGGTACTTGTCACCCTTAAACCCATCCAGCATCACCTACCCGATGTACTTAAAATATACTAACAGGTCGCTGTTACCTGTTATTCAGCTGGCAAAAACTACAAGGACGATGTTTCTTCTGGATCTAACAGCTTGGCCAACCAAGATCCTGGACTGAGGCATTGCTATGATCTTGTAAGTGCGTCTCTCTCTCTTGTATTGTTTTGTGCCTGCTAGCGTGCTTTGCTAGGATTGTCGACCAGTAATCCCTTTGTGCAGACAATGATTTCTACTACTGGCTACTAAATTAGATATGTAGATGTCATACATGATACTAACTCGCACCTCCATTCCTAAATATAAGTCTTTCTAGAGATTCCACTATAGGCTACATACGGAGCAAAATGAGTGAATCTACACTCGAAAATGCATCTATATACATCTGTATGTGGTCCATACTGGAATATCTACAAAGACATATATTTAGGAACAGAGGCAGTACATTACACAAAATCGTAGGTGGCATGTAGGAATTCCAGTGCACTACATTAGGCTCCCTTAGAGTGCCTGCTAGTCCAGCACACAGAGTCATGGCTAGTTTATGCTACACACACAATCATTAATTGCTAGTTTAAATATGCGCAAGGGATATGCAATGTATTATCATGTAGAGATGTCTGAAATTAGCCGTGTCAACTTGCAGATAGTGTTACACAATGAGAAAGTACAAGATGTATGTGGCAATTTCATGGAACATCGCCAAAAAAGGAGAGGCGGCGGTGAGCCTATATAGTGTGCTATGGTACGTCACTCCTCCATTGCAATCATCATGACATGTTATTTATATGTCAGTTCTATTGGCCAAGTTTCTTAGGGACAGTTATTACGAGTTATCCTAAGAAAATAAGCACCTGTGAATATAAGCTCCATGTAATAAGCCAACCAGTTCTTTTCATTGTGTTTTCAGCTTATCTTTGGTATGATCAGTGACAAGTCTAGATTGCATTATATTTTTTCATTTTGCTGCCCATATGAAAATTAATTTGACTTGCAAACATCACAAATTGAACCCAGTGCAGTAATTAATATGATAGGATAATAGACCATCACTATTTGCTCAAAATGCAACTACAAAGATACCATCTACTTAGCACAATCTACTTTGGTCAATATTTTCCATAGAGATCCCATTGCCTAATTTAAACGAAGAATGCATGACCCACATTTAAATGAAGAACAAATATTTATTAAAATTCGATGGTCCAAGTGGCTGGTTATTATCATATAGCAGTAGCACCTGAAACCATCATATAGCAGTAGCAGCAGCTCATAGCAACTCATCATACAGCAGCAGCAGCAGTGTGCAATTCATCATATACCAGCAGCAGCTCATATCAATTCATCATATAGCAGCAGCAGGAGCAGCTCATAGCAATTCATCATATAGCAGCAACATGAGCAGCTCATAGCAGTTCATCATATAGCAGCAGTAGGAGAAGCTCATAGCAATTCATCATATAGCATCAGCAGGAGCAGGTCATAGCAATTCATCATACAGCACCAGGAGCATCTTATAGCAACTCATCATATAGCAGCAGCATCAGCTCATAGCAATTCATCATATAGCAGCAGCAGCTCATAGCAATTCATCATATAGCAGCAGCAGCTCATAGCAATTCATCATATAGCAGTAGCAGAAGCAGCTCATAGCAATTCATCATATAGCAGCAGCAGCTCATAGCAATTCATCATATAGCAGTAGCAGAAGCAGCTCATAGCAATGCATCATATAGCAGCAGCAGAAGCAGCCCATAGCAATTCATCGTATAGTGGATCAGAATGAAAATTTGGTAAAAAATCAGAGGAGATCCTCACCTTGTTGGATGAGCTCATCCTTCAACAGCACCTCAAGGCCATGGCTTGGGAGGTGGGGAGGGGGAATAAGGTGCCTTCCGCCGCACTGTGGCATCAGCCATAGTTGTGTAGCGCCTGCCGGAGTAGTGCGTTGGACGAACCACAGTGGAGCAGCTGTTGGAGACCATGAGAATGAGGGGCGGCGCCAGAGGGAGGAGCAGCTAGGGAGATTTGTCCCTACCCGCCGGCCATGTAGACTAGCTGGACAGAGCATCGTCGAGGACCAGGCAAGATGGGACCAGTGGCGACGGCTCGCTGGAGGAACCCTAGTGCTGCAGGCAGGGGATCGAGGTAGAGGGAAAGGGGATAGGAGATGCAAGCGGGGAGGGCAATGAACACTTGCGTGTTTGTTACTTGAGGGTGAGGTGTGACGCGGGCGTCAGCAGTTGCATTTTGAGTGTAATATAGGCAGACAACAGAGTCATTTCACTGTTCCCCTTCCCTTCAATTTTTAGTGAGTTTCTACCCGAAACACCCCCTCCAAAGAGCAATTAGTTAAGCCCAAGCCCATAACTCAAAAAGGACTTCTTTACATCTTTTATGGCTTATTTTCACAATAAGCCCTGAAAAGGCAGAATAGAACTAGCCCTTAACCTGCAATTCAATTGTGCGTGCAATTATGAATCTCTCATGCCTGCTATAGTGTACATTTAGGCATCATCATACACGGCATAACCTAATACATGTGCATTCCATTTTAGATTCTGGAATATGCAATGTTTATGTTAGTTCATATGTTGCACATGATGTTTAAATGCCCCTTAAATCTGGTCAGTCAAGTGATGGTCTTTAAGCCTCCTTCTTTGCTTATTTTCTTGATATGTCAGATTTGCTAACACATCTGTTCAATTGCTTGTTTGCATCAGCCAGCCATACTAGGAATGTTTGCTTTGATTACTTGCTGTTCTTGACCTAATAACAGAGCTTATCAACAATTTAAACACTAAGGGCTGCTGTAGTGGGGCCTTTTCTAACTCATAGGTGACATAAAGGTTTGGCTATACACTAAAGTAGGCTCTCCAAGAGTACCTGGAGATCTAGTTTGAAGGTATGCCTAGTTTTTACATAGTGCAGACATAGTAAATGCTCATTTCATTCTGTGTAAGTGCAAGAGATGCAGCATGTTTCATTATGTGGTGTTGTTTTGTTATAATCTCATCCTTTTTTGTTCACAGACAGGAAAGTATGCATATTTATCTTCCAAGGAGACGAGTAACTAGTTTGTGTCACCTTGTAGAGGGGGTGCAATGAAGATAAGATCGAGTATTTCAAAGTACACGATGTTAGGAAGGAGCCTTGCAAGAGAAGTAGGAGCTGCACTAAGCCTCTTCAACCTGTTAAGTTAAGTCACTGTATCCAACTCAACAGTTCAATTCCTTGTTTTTTTCAGGCATAGTTAATTTGCTCTTTTCAATTGCTTTATTTGTCCTTAGTTAATGAGATGCCCAAAGAATGATTCCTGATGTTGGGTACTTGTATAACTATTAGTTGACATAATTAAAGGCCTTACCATTTAATTACTTTGCCGAAGTGTGCCTGAAGCTTTGAAGTCTATAACCAACTATTATTGCATGAGGCTCACAATCTAGTTTATACTAGGCTAATGATTGCATAGTTTTGCTTGCTGTAGTATGTTTGTATGAAACCCTCTGTTGTTCATTATGCTCCCTAAGACTTTAATTGAGCTACAGAATGGCCAACTGCTTGCTTATTTCTACACAACATGTTGTCTAAATTTGTAATTTGTCTGTGTTTTGGATTAGGCCCCAACATCATGCTCCTCTGGTGAGCTAAGAGAGATTTCTGTATGTAGGCTGCATAGACTACTTTTTTTATAATTTTGAAAATATCACATGCTTATGCTTCATGACGTATAACATTATTGTTAGTCCTGTTTTGCCATTTACAAAATAGTCTATCTTGCTCACTTCACTGTTGTAACTATATTTTTGCCCTAGTCATGTGTACTTACAGAAACATTTCAGGATGAAGTGACATCAACACAAAGATTTGCGAGCAGTGCGGCACGGCCGTTACCGAATGATTATGGATTGGAATTGGAATGTGTTGATATTCTCGAGCATCAACTAGAGGTGGCAAGACAACATGTACATGATTCTCAACGTACAATCAACAAGTTGAGACTGGACATGCAGGTATTAGATGCAGGAGT
This sequence comes from Triticum aestivum, assembly GCF_018294505.1. NCBI lineage: Eukaryota > Viridiplantae > Streptophyta > Magnoliopsida > Poales > Poaceae > Triticum > Triticum aestivum. The sequence goes on from NC_057797.1 coordinate 315,687,165, forward strand.
CAAAAAATGAAACAAGACACTGAGGTAACAACGGAGGAATTAGAGATTTTGCAGACTGAAATTTGTGCTATCTAAATCCGGCGAATCCTATTTTCTAAAGAGATTATAGTTCAAATGGTAAGTTATGTTGATGCGCGTCCATGATGTAGGATTTGTATTTGCCTAGTGTATGTAATTTGCTGTTTGTGTATCCTTTATTATCACTGGTGCCGAACCATAATGCCCAGTGGGTATAATCGGCTATAATTTCTTTATTGTATAGTGTAGGATTATTCTACGTTTCTATGCCTTAGTCTCTTTATTGTATAGTGTATGTTTTTAGAGGTGATAATATAGAGTAGGATAATTCTTTGAATATGCTATATCGTTCAAACGGGGGCCAACTCACCCAAACGTTGTCGTGACCATGGCCCTCCATAGGCCGTACGATCCATGGGCCATCTACGGGATGGACGATCCATGGCTTCTATGGCCGTCGGATCCGTGGGCCTTCTATGGGTTGTTGAATCCGTGGGCCTTCTACAGGCCGTCGGATCAATGGGCCTTCTATGGGTCGTCGGATCAATGGGCCTTCTACGGGCCATCTCATCTATGGGCCTTATACGGGCCATATAAGGGGCCGTAAACGGTCTAGAGTGTAAATCGTACGTTTTGTGGGTTGACCATAACAGGCCATTAAATAGGCCGTATTTGATGATGCTATGAAAATGGCCCAACAGATTAACAAGCCACAAATGAGCCGACTGTATCCATAGGCTGAATTTGACCCACAAGTTGAAAAGGCCAGTAACGGGCCGTAAGTAACCGAATGCTGGAAATGAGCCCAAGAATAAATGGTCCCTGAGAAGGCCGAAAGGTAACACGGGCTGGAAACGACCCAATGGAATAATGGGCTGCTAATGGGTATAAAGTGATACACTGTTCATTACGGGCCGGTTTCACCACGGGTCATTAATGGGCCAAGAGTTACAAGGGGACTCATATGGGCCGAAATACGTCATGGGCCTTACATGGGCCAGAAGTTACAATGGGATGGAATCATATTGGACAGCCGAGATGACGCTACTGGGCCTAATTCCGGTAGGCCATAATGGGCTGTGAGTCAGCGGGTTGTAAATGGGCTATATGCGAACATGCCGTTAACAGGCTTTCCATGTGCCGGCTCGCCACCTTTTGACCAAGTCAAACGGGCCGGCCTTTTCACAGGAATGGGCCTCTGTTGGGCCATGCCACATGTCGACGTATGATAGGCGCCTTGGGTCCAATGAGTGGATGACATATGTCCCAACGGTGAGCCGACACATGTTTCATCCAGCCAATGATGATTTTACACGTGGAAAATCCCCATTTGTCGGGGCTGTTAATGGGTTATTGGATCCAAAACTGGACCCGATAGCTTAACGTTGTTCCATTACGGTGGATGCCACGTGTCTGTCACCCTTGACGAAAGCACTTCTGTGACGCACGATTTATCGTCATGGAAGTGGACACTTCCGTGGTGATAATTTTGGTAATGTCATGGAGCACTTCTACGACAGCACAGGTATGACTATCTTGATTCTGTCATAAAATCGTCATGGATGTACATGCATGACTAAAAACGCAACCTACTGTGACAAACACGTATCATCACGGGAGTGTATTTTTTGTAGTGATATGCCTCGGTTTTATGAGGCGATTGACAGAGGAGAAGCTTCTAATCCATCTCAGGATCCATCGAGCTGTCGTTCCGTAGAGTAGGCCGGACTCGCATAGCAGTGTCCGGGGGCTTGATTGCCGATGATTTGTTCGACTTGATGAGGCCACTTTGTACCTTGGCTACAAGGGACGCGATGTGCTACTTAGTACGGAGGGAGCACTCCATGTTTCCATTGACTGCGATAACACCGTGCGGTCCATGCATTTTGAGCTTTAGGTAAGCATAGTGCGGTACTGCATTGAAGCGGGCGAAGGCGGTTCGTCCGAGCAGTGTGTGGTAACCACTGTGAAAGTGGACAATGTCAAAGATCAAGTCTTCGCTTCGGAAGTTGTCCGGTGAACCGAAGACTACTTCCAATGTTACTGAACCCGTGCAGAGGGCCACTACGCCTGGTATCACTCCTTTAAAGGTGGTGTTACTAGGCTTGATTCTTGACGGGTCAATACCCATTTTACAGACAGTGTCTTGATAGACTAGGTTAAGATTGCTGTCGCCGTCCATAAGGACTCAAGTGAGATGGTATCCATCAATGATTGGGTCGAGTACCGGGCCGCTGAACCTCCGTGTCGGATACTGGTTGGGTGGTCCCTGCGATCAAAGGTGATCGGACAAGCCGACCATGGGTTAAATTTTAGGGCGATAGGCTCTACGGTGTAGATGTCCCTTAGTGCACGCTTGCGCTCCCTCTTGGGGATATGTGTGACATATATCATGTTCACTGTCTTCACCTCAGGGGGAATTATGTCCCCCTGTGTTTGATGGGCAGGGCTCATCATCTCCTCGCTTGGCAGCCCTTTCCCTTTATGTTCAGTGTTTAACTTATTGGCCTGTTTAAAAACCCAGCAGTTTCTATTGGAGTGGTTGGTAGGCTTGTCGGGGGTGCCATGAATCTAGCAAGGTCTGTTGAGTATTTTGTCGAAATTAGATGGACCGTCCCTATTTCCATTGAAAGGCTTCTTCCGCTGACTGGGTTTAGAGCCACTGAATCCCTCGTTGACTGTCGTATCCTCAATTTCTTCATTATTGTTTTGACGTTTATGTTTGTTATGTCGTGGCCTGATGTTGCCATCCCTGTCTTCGGAGGTGCCAGGGTCGCTGGTACTGTTGCTTCTATGAGCTAACCAGCTATCTTCTCCCGCGTAGAAGCAGGTCATGAGTGCGGTAAGAGCTGCCATAGACTTTGACTTTAATGACCGAGGTGTCGGGCGAGCCATTCGTCGCGCACGCTATGTGGCCTCTAGGGCTTCGGCGTCCGGACAATCGACGATTTGGTTCTTTTTAATTAACAACCGAGTCCAGAGTTTACGGGCTGACTCTCCGGGTTGCTGGACTATGTGACTAAGGTCATCAGCATCCGGTGGCCGGACATAAGTACCTTGGAACTTGTCTCGAAAGGCATCCTCCAGATCTTCCCAGCTGCCAATAGAGTTCTCTGGGATGCTACTTAACCAGTGTCGTGCTGGTCCCTTTAGCTTTAGGGGGGGGGGTATTTAATGGTGTAGAGATCATCACCGCGATCCATGTCAATATGGAGAAGAAAGTCTTCAATCCATACAATGGGATCTGTCGTTCCATCGTATGCTTCGATGTTTACGGGTTTAAACCCTTCCGAAAACTAGTGCTGCATGACCTCATCGGTAAAGCACAAGGGGTGTGCGGCACCACTGTATCGGGTAACATCACGACAGAGCTTGGATGACATCCATGTTTGGTTTTTAGCCCGAGTTTGGTTATGCTTATCGCCTCAGGCTTGATGGTTGTTGTCTCTTGTTGGAGCACGTCCCCTTGATCCGTAGATTGATCTAGTCTGACTGGCTCTATTGTCCAGGTCCTGGTGCAAGTCGTAAGTGTAGCCTGGAGCCGCTACCTATTTGTCTTGATGGTGAGGTGGCGCGGGCTGGTGTTCGGAATAAGCAGCCGCTTTGTCTCGTCCACGTGGTGGTGGGTCTAGTTCATCAACGTGATTATATCTTGACAGTATTGGCTCAAGGGCCTCGTCGTTAAATTGTGGCACTAGCCGACACTTCGCATAACTCTTTGTTGGGCGCTCGAGGACATATTCTTCGGCAGCTGGGACCTGGGTCCATTTGTCATTGACTGTATCATGTTTGGCTTGAAGCTGTTGCTATTTCTTTTTAGGCTCCTCGCAGTGGCGATTAGCTGTCGCTTGAAGTGCTCTTGCTCGAGGGGTTCCTCTGGCATGACGAAATCTTCGTTGCCGAGGCTGACATCCTCCTCGGAGACCGGAAGATAGTTACTATCCTCTGAATCCTCATTCTGGACAGGTTCCTAGGGGTTAATTTGTCCCTCCTCCCATTCATCCTCCTCGGACGCAGGCTCGACGGGGTCTTTGGGGTCTTTAGCGTCATCCGGAGTGTTGTCTCCAGTGTCGGTATTGCTTTCCTTTTCGTGATGTGCTTTTGAGCGGCGCCGCTAACATTGGCGTTTTGATGGTGCCCCGACAGGCTTGTACTTAGTTGGGTTTTTAGCGCTATCGTCATCCTTTTTAGGTGTATCTACCATATACATGTCATATATAGAGGTGGCCGTCCAACTCCTGGAGATAGGCGGGTTTTGGCCTGGGTTGGCTCCGACATCGTCGTCCATACCGTCGATGCCTTTGGAGGCGTAATCTAGCATATCGGTTAAGTCCTCAACAGTGGCTACCAAGTGGGTGGTGGGTGGGACACAAAATTCCCCGCACTTACCCCTAGTTTGGGCTGGGCGTAGTCGGTAAGCGACACTTCAGTGATGGCGAGAGATCGCATTAAGTCTAGAGCTTCGTTTAGAAGTGAAAACTGGGCTGGTGGCTGAGAATCCGTGGAGCTGGGCCTGATGAACGTTGCTCGGCCCTACCCAATGGACGCAGACCTCAAAAGTTCAGAGTTAACATCCAAAGGTGAGTTCGGCTTTCTGATGACAGGGAGAACCCTATTTGGGTTTTGGTCCACAGATAATATGGCCGCCTCTGGGACTCTAGCGGGGAGCTCCGTAGTAGGAGAGAGTCCATTGCGGTTAATACTCCCGTCTTCGGACGCGGTGGTATGCTCTGGATCTAAGGCTGGGTCAGGAATGATAGTTGATCCTTGAACGGTGCGTGATGGTGGATCCGACGGGTTTCCTTCTTGCAGATGAGGAATAGCAGTCGAGGATGTGAACCCTTCGAAGATCAAGTCTCCTAGGATATCAGCGACATAGTTCAGGCTTCCGAACCTGATTTGATGACCAGGGGCATAGCTATCGATCTGTTCAAGGTGACCAACTGAATTGGCATGCGAAGCGAAGCCACCAAACACAAAACGTTGACCAGGGAGAAAAGATTCCCCGGAAACAACATCGTTGTCGATGATCGAATGAGCCATCAAACCTTCTGTCGACGACACAACTGAACTCTCAATGAAAGCACCAATGTCGGTGTCAAAACCGGCCGATCTTGGGTAGGGGGTCCCGAACTATGCGTCTGAGGATCGAAGGTAACAAGGGACAAAGGGGACACGATTTTATCTAGGTTCGGGCCCTCTTAATGGAGGTAAAACCCTACATACTGCTTGATTATCTTTGATGAATATAGGGGTTACAAGAGTTGATCTACCTCGAAATCATAATGGCTAAACCCTAGCTGTCTAGCCAATATGATTTCTGATAGCCTCTACGGACTAAACCCTCTTGTTTATATACACACCGGAGGGGCCTAGGGTTGCACAAAGTCGGTTTGTAGAGGAAGGAAATTACATATCCGGACACTAATCTTGCCATCCAGGCATATGAGAGTCCTATCCGGACACTAGGGAAGGTCTTCTGCCTTGTATCTTCACGGCCCATCAGTCCGGCCCATATCACACAGCCCGGCCACTCGAGGACACCCTAATCCAGGACCCCCCAGCCTTCCATACCAACACTTTCCAATGAATTTATTATTTGACAACATAAAGTAAGTTCATTTTTCATTTCGGGGCTGGGCATCACTAATACCTTTGCCTTACTCTTGTGCAATGACAAGTGAATAAACACTCATCGTGAGAATAACACATCTAGCATGGAAAATATTAGCCGCCCCTCACCGTCTCGTGAGCGATACGAGCACACAAAAGAGAAATTTATTTTGAATATTAGAGATGGCACATACAAATTTGCTTAGAATGGCAAAAGAATACCGCATATAGGTAGATACAATGGAATCATGTGGCAATACTGGTTTAAAGGATTTTGGATGCACAAGTACTGATCATACTTAGTACAGAGTGAAGGCTAGCAAAATATTGAGAAGCGACCATCCAAGAAACAAATAATCTCATAAGCGAGCATCAATCATAATTAACACTGAATAATGCACTACAAGTAGGATGTAATTTCATTGCATAAGTATTGACTTTCATGCTTGCATAGGCAATCACAAACCTTAAAACCAATGTTCTTACTAAAGCATAATTACTCATCAACATGACTCACATATCACATCATCATATCTCAAAACTATTACTAAGAAACAAGTTTATTTTTTCCAATGATCATCATGAAAGTTTTTATTATATCCTTCTTGGATATCTATCACTTTGAGACTAATTTCCATGTGGTGCTTTTGATAAGCTCAAACAAATATAAGTGAAGATCATGAGCATGATATTTCTTTCTCTCAAATTAATTTAATGAAGCAAGAGAGAATTTCTTGAAAAATACTAAAGCACACCATGCTCAAAAATATATAAGTGAAGCATTAGAGAAAATCCATAGCTCATAAAAATTGAAGTGAAGCATAGAGAGAAATTCTAACAAGCCATGTCATATTTTTAGCTCTCTCAAATAGGTGTGTCCAGCAAGGGGTCAAGACTTAAAACACAAAAAAAGCAAAGACTCATATATACAAGACGCTCCAAGCAAAACACATAGTATGTGACGAATAAAAATATATATTAGAGTAAAATACCGATGGTCGTTAGAAGAAAGAGGGGATGCCACTCGGGGCATCCCCAAGCTTAGTTGCTTTCTCCCTTGGATAATAGCTTGGGATGCCAGGGCATCCCCAAGCTTAGGCTCTTCTTACTCCTTATTCCTTCATCCATCGTAAGATAACTCAAAACTTGAAAACTTCAATCACAGAAAACTCAACAAAACCTTCGTGACATCCATTAGTATAAGAAAGCGAATCACTACTATAAGTGATGCAGAAAACCAATTAATATTTTGTCTTTGCATTATATCTACAGTATTGCAACTTCTCTATGTTAAAAAATCATCAAAGAAAACCATAGAATCATCAAAACAAGCACACAACGCAAAGAAAACATAATCTGTCAAAAATAGTATAGTCTGTAGCAATCTGGATATTTCGAATACTTCTGTAACTCCAAAAACTCTAAAAAATTAGGAAGACCTGGGTAATTTGTATATTAATCTTCTGCAAAAAGAATTGGTATTATATCGCTCTTTGGTTAGAGATGAGAATTGTTTGGTGAGCGCAAACATTTTTGTTTTTCAGCAAGATCAAACAACTATCGCCCAAGAAGAACCTAATGGCTTTACTTGGCACAAACACTAATTAAAACATAAAAAATACAATCATAAAAGTAGCATAATTGTGCTAACACTCAAGAACATAAAGCAATAAGAAAAAATAAATTTTATTCATTGGGTTGCCTCCCAACAAGCGCTATCGTTTTATGCCCCTAGCTAGGCATAAGATTTCAGATGCTCACATGAAAGACAAGAATTGAAGCGTAAAGAGAGCATCATAAAACTTGTAACAAACACATTTAAGTCTAACATGCTTCCTATGCATAGGAATTTTGTAGGCAAACAAATTATCAAGACAAAAAATATTTTAGCATATGCAAGGAAGAAGAAAGAAACAATAGCAATCTCAACATAACGAGAGGTAAATTAGTAACATGAAAATTTCTACAACCATATTTTCCTCTCTCATAATAATTACATGTAGGATCATGATCAAGTTCAAAAATATAGCTATCACATAAACTATTCTGTTCATGATCCACATGCATGCAAAGTTGACACTCTTTCAAAATAGTGGGATTATCATCAAATAAAGTCATGACCTCTCCAAGCCCATCTTTATAAAAAAAATTCATAAGACTGAACACTCTCAAAATATGTGGGATTATTTTTAGCTAAAGTTGACACTCTTCCAAACCCACTTTCAATATTATCGCAAACATATTCATCATGAGGCTTAAATAAATTTTCAAGATCATATGAAGAATCACCCCAATCATGATCATTGCAATAAGCGGTGGACATATCAAAATTAGCATCCCCAGGCTTGGGGTTTTGCATATTATTAGCACAATTGACATTAATAGAATTTATAGTAAAATAATTTCAATCATGCTTTTCATTTAAGGAACTATAATGAATCACTTTGTAAATTTCTTTATCACAATTTTCAGATTCACGAATCTCAAGAAAAACTTTATAAAGATAATCTAGTGCACTCGAATCACTAGCAATTGGTTCATCATGATTGGATCTTTTAAAAAGATTAGCAAGTGGATGAGTATCCATATTAGTAGACTTTTAGCAAGCACAGATGCAAGAAAATAGAATACACATGGTAACACAAGAAAATATATCAAACAAGATCACACGGAAACAAGAGATCCGACGAGAAAAAAGCGAACGAAAAAAGGCAAATTAAAATGGAAATTTTTTGTACAGTGGGGGGAGATGAAAATGAGAGGCAAATGGCACATAATGTAAATTGCAAGGAGATGAGATTTTTGATTAGGAACCTGGTATATGTTGATGATCCTCCCCGGCAACGACGCCAGAAATTCCTTTTCATGCGGCTTGAAACTACATCGGTATTTCCCCAAAAAGGAAGGGATGATGTAGCACAACGACAGTAGGTATTTAGTGATGAAACCAAGGTTATCGAACCAGTAAGAGAACCAAGCAAAAATATGTAAATGGCACCTGCACACAAATAACAAATACTCGCAACCTGACGTATTAAAGGGGTTGTCAATCCCTTTTGGGTAACGGCGCCAGAAATTGGCAAACAGACATGAATAAATTGTAGTAGATTGATAGATCAAACGCCAAATAAAATATATAATAATAAATTGCAGCAAGTTATTTTTGTATTTTTGGTTTAATAGATCTGAAAATAAAAGCAAAGGAAAATAGATCGCAAAGGCAAATAATATGAGAAAGAGACCTGGTGGCCCTAGGTTTCACTAGTGGCTTCTCTCGAGGAAAATAGCAAACAGTGGGTAAACAAATTACTCTTGGGAAATTGATAGAACCTCAAATAATCATGACGATATCCAGGCAATGATCATTATATAGGCATCACGTCCAAGATTAGTAGACCGACTCCTGCCTGCATCTACTACTTTTACTCCACACATCGACCGCTATCCAGCATGCATCTAGTGTATTAAGTTCATGGAGAAATGGAGTAATGCAATAAGAAAGATTACATGATGTAGACAAGATATATTTATGGAGAAATAGACCCCATCATTTTCTCCTTAGTAGCAACGATACATACGTGTCGGTTCCCCTTCTGTCACTGGGATCAACCACCATAAGATCGAACCCACTATAAAGCACCTCTTCCCATTGCAAGATAATAGATCAAGTTGGCCAAACAAAACCCAAATATCGGAGAAGAAATATGAGGCTATAAGCAATCATGCATATAAGAGATAAAAGCAACTCAAATAACTTGATGGATAAAAAGAGATAGATTTGATCATAAACTCAAAGTTCATCGGATCCCTGCAAACACACTGCAAAAGAGTTACATCATATGGATCTCCAAGAGACCATTGTATTGAGAATCAAACGAGAGAGAAGAAGCCATCTAGCTACTAACTACGAACCCGAAGGTCTACAAAGAACTACTCACGCATCATCGTAGAGGCACCAATGGAAGTGGTGTATCCCTCTGTGATGGTGTCTAGATTAGATCTGGTGGTTCTGGACTCTGCGGTGGCTGGAATTGATTTTCGTCGACTCCCCTAGGGTTTCTGGAATATTGGGGTATTTATAGAGTAAAGAGGCGGTCCGGGGGGGCATCCGATGCGAGCACAACCCACTAGGGCGCGCCTGGGCCTCTAGGCATGCCCTCGTGTGTTGTGCTCCCCTTGGAGCAGCCCCCAGGTGCTTCTTCGACCCATTGGTTGTCTTCTGGTCCAAAAAAAATCCACAAAAAGTTTCGCTGCGTTTGGACTCCATTTGATATTGATTACCTGTGATGTAAAAAAACATGCAAAAAACATCAACTTGCACTTGGCACTATGTCAATAGTTTAGTACCAAAAAATGATATAAAATGATTATAAAACATCCAAGATTGATAATATTACATCATGGAACAATCGAAAATTATAGGTACATTGGAGACGTATCATGGAGTTTGGAAGGTGGGGTTTTTTGGGGCTTGATTTACGGGGGAGAAGGCTCTTGGTGCTGGAGTGGCTAGCAAGGGAATAGTGGTACTAAGGGGAGACGAGCGAGGCGAGGGTATGCGGGGGCACAGTGAGATGATGAAGAGTGACCTTAGGATCTTTGGCCAGATGGAGATGGAGATGGAGTGGTGCTAGGGGAGAGGGAGACAAGGTGAGTCATGCTATACATCGACAGTGACAGTGACTATGCAGTGCACATGGTGAGGCTGACTTTCGTAATCCGAACACACTGCCTGGACTAGTGTCACCTCGGGCGCAGGGTCTTGTCACTTTGCTGTGATGAATAGATGAATAATATTTTTACCAACAAGTGTACTACAGGTGTACTACTAGTAGTAGTAACATACGGAGTAGTACTGTATAGGGAAAGAGGTCGTACCTGCATGCCTCTAGGTTTACTTCATCCTCCAGGAGCATCCATATTGCAAGCAGAACCAAATTCTCGTGCATGAGGAAGTGTGAAGAAGGCCTTTTTCTTTTTTGAGGATAACCACATATTCCTTAACCAGACAATGTTGTCTCTCGCACGCAGACGCTAATATCCATCGGAACCATCTACGACAAATTTTTGTGTGCAAAGAGATGGATATGTTTGTATATCTATTCATCCACCGATGTGGGTTTTCTGTAGGTCCTACCTTTCAGGAGGGGTGCAGAAATAAAAAGGAATCGTAAAATGTTTCGCCATGGTGATTTGAAAGAGTTACCTCAACTAGCTAGTGACACTTGTAGCTATAGAAGGATGGCCACGTACACGGACACGTACTACTCCTACTATTGAATAATAATCAGTATGCTACCCGCATAGGCTTTTTGTTTTGCAGGTTGGTCTACCTAGCCATCTAATGCACTGCATGCATGCTACTTCTCCCATTTACTACTCCATCGGGAACCGATTTTCCTCGGATTCTTCACCTTTCCTTCATTTGCATTCAAACCCCACAAGATTCACACTGTTTTAACCTCTTCAGATACTCCTGGAGTAATTTCAAAGCCCCTTTAAATAATCATCTTCTTCTAGTTATACTGGCCACCTAATCCTAATACTCCAAACCATAGCCCTCTGGTCCAGTAGTTCCAAATGGCGAAAGAGATCCCTATGCAACTTTTTAGCATCAAACATGTCCTCAGCGAAGGCTCGTTGGGCATATCTTCCACCGTCACTGACCACCCAAGGGTTGTTCGGGAGTGGATCAACAATGTATCCAACTTCCTCGAAAAGGTGGAGATGAAGGTCATCAGTCGCGACGCAGAAAACACGGAGCATGCCATTGGGAAGATCCAACATGCCGCCATCCTTCAGCTGTGCCTCGAAGATGAAGTTTTGGTGTGTCACATCATACACGCGCCCTCCATACCAGGTGAGATGAACAATTTCATGTCTCGGGAGGACATATTCTTATGTGGGGCAAACATCAAAGGGGACAAACAAAAGCTGGCGCCATAAAACCTTGATTTGAAAAGTGTGACAAGACACTGAGATTAAGGTTGTCTGGATGGGAGAATTACCCCTTACCTACAAGCGGATAAAATATGCTGTCGTGGATGCCCGTGTGAGTTTCGAGATAGTTGCAAGGTCGAAAGAGCTTTTAGAGAAGCTGCCTGCCACAGAAAATGAGATGAAGAAGCTGCACCAGTAGCAGGGCATTATAGATGGATGAACTATTTCCTCTCTTATTCAGAATTTTTTCCTCTTAGTATATATTGATAGAGGAACTATTTCTCTAGTGTGCATGTCTTTGGAACAAGTATAGTGGTGTAGGTTTTCTTGAATATAATAAACTATTTATTTGCCTAGTTTTCTCTACTACTCCTTGCAGTGATCGATATGCAATGCATCTGTCAGTAGACATGACAACTTGTCCATGGAAGCTGAACTACGTTAACCATCACATTTCTACTACTGCCACGCGATTCCCGCGACGCCTCTCCAACCCAGGACACCATGTACCCCGACGTGCGCCTCACCCTTCTCTGCCCCCACCGCCCCTCTACGTTTGTGTGCATGACAAGTAGGCCAGCTGAACTACGATGACCATCAAGTTTCTATCATAGCCACACGTGATTCCCATGCCGCCGCTCGAACCCAGGACACCACGTCCCCCGACCTGCGCCTCACTCCTCTCCGCCCCACCACCCTTTTGCCTTTATGAGCATGACATGTGGGCCAACCACCTATCGGGTCCACATGTCATGGACTGAAAGGCAGGTGTACTAAGGCGCCAAAGCTCAGTCCGGTAGGCTCCGAGTGGGAAATGTAACTCTTGCACCCAGCCTTGTGGTGCTACCACTACATGAACTTGTGTGAAACTCGATATTTGTTTCTTACTACTACCAATGTGCCGGCCCGTGCGTTGCTATGGATCCAAAGTAGTAGAATAATACTTGTTCACAAACATGAAATAAAACACTCTAGTTTCGATATACATATATCAATAGAAATAAATTACTTTTCACCCAGAATATATTCCTCGAGCTGTTTTGATGAGGTGAGGGACGGGTGTGGCTGGTTTCAAGATAATAATAGGTTTTTAAAAAATTATAGCAGATTTTGTTTTCAAAAATTTTGTAGCTTGTTATACCGGATTGCATAGCCAAAATTTTGAGAGTTCCTAGGTGGGAATTCAAGTAGTCAAACCAGGAATTCTTTCCGGCAGATGTATGTTTTGAGGTTGGGGTCTAACGTCTAGTGGTTCGTTTGTCACGACCGATTTACAGTGGTCTCGAGGCATCTTAAAGAGTCCTTGGTTATGCCTATTGGGGGACGTCTCATTATCATTCTGATGTCTTCTATACATCGTGCCCAATGGGCCTCATCATGAACACTTTGGACAAAATCTCTGTCATATGTTTGTTTCTAGTCCGTTAGCTTGTTCGCTAATTCTAACGCTATTCGAAGTGGCTTCTCAATCAGTTGATGGATCATCCTACCTTTGGAATGCATTCATCCAAATTTCCTGTTCCGATGCTATTTGTGAAGACTATATGTTGCAATCTATCTGGCCTTTTGATTAAGCTTGGATATTCCCCAATTATGATTCTAACTTTTGTCTCCATCTTCAGGATGGCTCCCGCAACTTGCCTGAATCCGAATCGGAATGAGGAAAAGTAATCGAAAAATCAACCGCCACCTCCAGAGGCATGGCAAGCTTTCATGGCGGCCACCAATGCCAAAACTCAGTTGTTGATTCAGCTAATGCAAGAGCGCAACCAAGGCAGACAAGGAAATCAAGGCCAAGGGAACTTGAACAATTAGCCTCAATTTGCTACTCTCAATGAGTTACTCCTAAATCAGCCCAAGATGTTTAGTGCCTGTGCAGAGCCGATGGATGCCAACGATTGGCTCATTGGCACCAATAAGCATTTTGAGTGCAGTAATGTCAGGCCTGAGGACTACATTATGTTTGCTACCTTCCAACTCAAGAACTAGGAAGTTGATTAGTATTTGGCAACAGTATAGAGACTCAAAGGGGGCCAAGTGTTCAGCTGGACTGACTTCTGCCATGATTTCTGAGCTCATCACATCTGGGGAAGTGTTACCGAGGGCATGCGTGAGCAATTCCTTAAACTGAAGCAAGGCAGCATGTGTGTGTATCAATACAACATCAAGTTCCAAAATCTTACTTGATATGCCAAGCAAGACATTCTAGATGAGAAGAGCAAGATCTATAAGTTTAGGGGTGGTCTTAGACAGGACCTCCAGCTAGCTCTTATTCTCTCCGAGCCAACTGAGTTTGACCCATTTTATAACTTGGCTCCCAAGCAAGAATCATCTCAGATCGAGTTTGAAGCTTCTAAGAAGAGACTCATAGATGCGGTTCTCTCCTTGTTCTCCTCTCAAGTGGTTTCTAAGAAGCATAATTTTTGACTCTCGCCTCCTCCTCCGTTTCGTCCTCCACTTTAGCAGAAGCAGTCTAGTGGTCGTGGTTCTACCCAGCCACCCAACCCAGTGTACCAGCAGAGGCCTCAAGCTCCTAGGATAGGCAGTCCTCCTGCTCGCCCATTCTCAGAGGTCAGTTGTCACAAATGCGGTCTGAAAGGTCACTATTATAATAAGCGCTTCAACTAGAGGCACCTTTTTCCTCCTCCTCCTAGCAGACTTCCAAGCAATGCAATTGTCAGGCACAATCCCAAGTCAGCAAGGGTGAACATGGTGAACTCAGCTCAAGCAGAGAAGTCTTCTGAAGTGATCATGGGTACTCTTACAGTTAACTGTATTCCCGCTAAAGGTATGTTCGATTCTGGTGCATCACATTCTTTCATCTCAAGACCTTTTGCATCAAAGCATGAGTTGGATTTTCAAGATTTGCCTTGTCTGTTATCAGTTGTTTCTCTGGGTTTATTCATGCATGCTAACATGGATATTAAGATGAGCAATTATTATTTGCCAACTTCTCCAACTGTTCTTGGGAATTATGATATTGATCTTATCCTCAACATGGATTAGCTTTCTACGCACAAGGCTTCTCTTGATTGTGCTCCCAAAGAAATTAAATTGACCCATTCTTCTGAAGAGGTGATTATCTTTGCAGCTCACGATAACACCATTCAGCTATTCTCTCTCAAGGAGTAAGGCGAGATTAATGCCATATCTCAAATTCCAGTGGTCTGTGAATATGAGGATGTATTTGTAGAAGAATTGCCTGAAATGCCTCCTAACCGAGCTATTGAGTTTGTGATTGAACTCAGGCCTGACACAAAACCCGCATGTAGACATCCTTAGAAGCTTTGGCCAGCAAAGCTGCAGGAGTTGAAGAAACAAATCGATGAACAAGAGCGTCTGGGTCTGATCAGAGCAAGTTCATCTCCTTGGGGATTTGGTGTTCTCTTTTTCAAGAAAAAGGATGGCACAGAAAGACTTTGCATACGACCATTGAACAAGAAGATAATAAATAATAAATATCCACTTCCCAATATCAATGAATTATTCGAGCAACTCAAAGGTGACAAGGTGTTTTCCAAGCTTGATCTTCGTATGGGATACCATCAAATCCGAATTTATGAAGAAGACATTCCGAAAACTGCTTTCTAGACAAGCTTTGGCTCTTTAAGTATAAGTTGATGTCATTCGGTCTTGCAAATGCCCCTCCAATTTTCTCAAGAATTATGAACTATGTGTTTAGTCCTTACACGATTAATTTCTTCCTCGTCTATCTTGACGACATCATGATTTTCTCCGAGATTGAAGAGCATGCAGAGCATCTGCGTTTGGCTCTTGACAAGCTCAGGGGGCATTGGTTTTATGCAAAATTCTCAAAGTGTAAATTCTAGCTCAAGGACATACTCTACCTCGTTCACATTATCTCTACTGAGGGCATTTCAGTAAATCCTGAAAAGGTTGAAGTTATTGTCAACTGACAGCCTCCTCAAAATGTCAAGCAACATCGAAGCTTTCTCAGGCTTGCAAGATATTGTAGAAGATTAGTGGAGAACTTCTCCAAGATTGCTAAGCCTCTGTCTAACCTCCTCCAGAAGAATGTCAAATATGCTTGGACTCCTAAGTGTGATGTTGCTTTCAAGACACTCAAAGAGAAGCTCGTTCCAGCTCTAGTCCTTACTCCTCTAGATGAATCCAAAACCTTCCAAGTATTCTGTGATGCCTCATTGCAAGGTCCGGCTGGAGTTCTTATGCAAGACAATAAAGTTGTGTCTTACACTTCTCGGCAGTTGAAGCCAAATCAGAGGAACTACCCCACTCATGATCTTGAGTTAGCGGCAGTTCTCCATGCTTTGATCACCCGAAGGCATCTATTGTTGGGAAGACAAGTTGAAGTCTATACCGATCATAAGAGCTTGAAATATATCTTCACTCAGCCCAACTTTAATCTCCAGCAAACTTGTTGGGTTTAGATGATTCAAGAGTATAACCCAAGCATTGAGTACATTCCAGGCAAATCCAATGTGACCCCAGATGCTTTGAGTAGTAAAGCATGTTGCAACAGCTTAATTCTCAATCCACTTCATCCCAATCTTCGTCAAGCTTTCATGAAGCTCAACCTTCAATTCATTCCTCAAGGCTTTCTTGCCAACCTTCAAGTTTCTCGAACTTTAGAGGATCGGATTCATGAGGTGCAACTTCCTGGTATCATGGTGAAGAAGGTTTTCGATAGTTTCGCCAAGGGCATTTCCAACTACAAGTTCTATCGCATGGATGACAAAGACACATTATTCTTCGAGGACTGGCTAGTGGTTCCAAAGGGTGGTCTAAGGAAGGTCATAATGCATGAAGCATATAATTCTCTCCTTTCCATTCATCCAGGCAGTCCCAAGATGTATCACGACCTCAAGCAAACTTTTTGGTGCACTCATATGAAACTTGAGATTGCTTAGTTTGTAAACGGGTGTGATGTCTACTGTAGAGTGAAAGAAGAACACCAGTATCTAGCAGGACTCCTTCATTCCCTACCTATTCTTGAGTGGAAGTTCGACCACATTGACATGGACTTTGTCATCGGCTTTCCGAAATCCAAGAGACGGAATGATGCTATCTTTGTTGTCATTGAAAAACTCACAAAACTGGCTCACTTCCTACAAGTCAAGGAATCTATCTCTATAGCTCAGTTGGCGAAGTTGTACACTTCCAGAGTGGCCTCATTGCACAGGATTCCTCAGTTGATCTCCTCAGACTGTGGAAGCATCTTCACTTTCAATTTTGGGGATACCTTCTAGAAGGCTATTGGTGTAGGGTGGAACCCTAGGGGATGATCTTTCTCGATTTGGAGGGGATCCCATGAAGAACACGAGGGGAAACATGAGGGAAATCACGAGAGGAACACTTAAGAACAAGTCCAATCACGCATTCACTAGACAATCAAACACATAAGATCCACGTGGGTACATGAACAAAAAAGGGAAAGATACAAGGTAGAGTTCATCCCAAATCCAAAGAAGATTGGGGCTTGAACCCTAGAAGGATCTTCTCGGTGAAGAGGTCTTGAAACCCTCGGGATCTTCTCCTAGATGGAGGTATTGGCCTCCAATGGAGTGGTCTCTCTCTCTCAAGAGGAGGAGGTAGGAGCAAAGCTCACATACAAATGAGCTATCATATTTTCTAACCCTAGAAAGGAGAAGGGGAGGTCTATTTATAGTCTAAGCCACGAAGGGGTAAGTGGGAGAAAGATACAAGGCCCAAGGCCCGTGGCTGCGCACAGGCAGGTACCGGATGTCCGATCGTGTCGGACGTCCGATGGCTCATGAGGGACCGGTCGTCTGGTGCGGGTCGGACATCCGACATTTTGGCTCTGTTGAGGTGGTGTCGATTTTCTGGTAGCGGTCGGTTGTCCGGTGGTTGTATTATGTTTGACGTCCGGAGGTCGTCGGTCGTCTGGCCGCTGTAGACTTGGTCTGCTGCTCGTTTCCTGAGTGGCAGGTCGAGGGTGTGTCGGACGTCCGGCGGACGCCGGCCATCCGGGCGCTGTAGAGTGTCGGATGTTCGATGGCTTCCGGTCGCTGTAGACTCCGCATCTCTATCTTCTTCTGTCTTCGCTTCCATGCTTCCCTTGCGGATGGTGCAGTCGTTTCTTGGCGCTTTCACTCCTCCTCGTCATCCGTGAAGCTCCAACAATACCTATGCATGCACACAAGAGGAATGTCAAGTAGTATACCATCCTCGAAGGGGTCAAGTGAGCATGTGAAGAGGAGATGATTCACATTTGTGTTTGTTAAGTAGATGTCACACATGGCACTTGCCAAACGGGCTCTTGACATGGTGATGTCCATAGGATGCTCCGCATCATCTCCCATCCCTTGGGAAAGCTCTGACCTCAGATCGAAATCCAAATCACCATGGCAAAGAGATGGCTTTGTCGTGTAGTGGTGGACAATCACCAAGTACTCATCATCTTCAAGCTCGGAATGGGAAGTCTCCAATGTCGCACCATCTTGTGGTTCCTTCAAAAGGAGTAAGGATAACAAACAATTGGAAAAAGAAATGTGGTTAGTGTTAGTGCAAAACCAAACATTCAAGAGGTGATTCACCCAAAAAGTGTCATTATCAAGCATAGCATATGGCGTGACAAAGGATTGTGACATGGCATGTAAGCACATCATCTCATGCCACTAGGTATATGGTGCAAAGAGGTAAGACAAGCACGCTTCACAAGGAATATGTCAAAATCTCCAATATATATGCGAGAATGCTATGGGGGCAATCTCATTAGCAAGACTAAAATCATTGTTGCACTCAATACATGGCAAGTCATGTAGCATGAGAGAGGCAATATATGGAGATATATGACAAGAACCAATAACAATCATGTGTAGATGGTTGTCATCAACCTCATGAAACGAGCAAGTATGAATTATCGGTGATGCAACAAGGCAAGCAATCATAGTAATCAAGTCGTGCAAACTAGTGGAGCGAAGATGCAACACACTAGGGCAAAGCATGGCAATCATATCATGTGAGCAAATAGTAGGTATAGGTAATGCACATGACATATCGCAAGCACGAACACAAAGCAAGATCATAGTATCATCATTGGAATGGGTCACAAAAGGAACATGGCAATAACAAGCAATATCTCCACCAAGCTTGCAAATACGCATACGAGTCCTAGAATTATGGATCATGTGAGATGCAAAGCATGGGTCACCAAAGCATGTCATCCAAATGGAAATGAGCATATCATGTGAAGTGAACATGGCAAGATGGGCATATAATATGTAATGGACAAGAACCCATAGCCAAGTGAGGGCAGAAGAAATGCGCGAAGTCATGGCGCAATGGAAATGGTGTGGAAATCAATCCATGGGATACCAAGTCATTTTTGCTCTCTAGAGCTCGTTTCGTCAACTCATGGGATTGTGAGGTTGACAAGTAAGCATGGGTACCAACACAACAAATACACAAACGAAAGAAATTGTGTGTGTGGTAAATGCACACATCATCCATCATGATGTGTATGTGCACGTGTGAGTTAGCACTAGATAAGCATCATTTAAAGAAATTTGATGCATGGTATAAGAACATGTTATCCATCATGAAAGAATATTTGTTATGTATAACAGGATGGGGACACAGATTAAGCATGCGATTATAGCAAGTGTGTGGCACAACAATAGCATTTTTATTCATGGGATGCATATGGTGCACACAATCATGGGAATCATGAAGGAAATATGCCCTAGAGGCAATAATAAAGTTATTATTTATTTCCTCATATCATGATAAATGTTTATTAGTCATGCTAGAATTGTATTAACCATAAACATAATACATTTGTGAATACATAGACAAACATAGTGTCACTAGTATGCCTCTACTTGACAAGCTCTTTGATCAAAGATGGTTGAGTTTCCTAGCCATAGACATGATTAATCATTTGATCAACGGGATCACATCATTAGGAGAATGATGTGGTTGATATGACCCATTCCGTTAGCTTAGCACTTGATCGAGTTTACTGCTATTGCTTTCTTCATGACTTATACATGTTCCTATGACTATGAGATTATGCAACTCCCGTCCAGAGGAACACTTTGTGTGCTACCAAAGGTCACAACGTAACTGGGTGATTATAAAGGTGCTCTACAGGTGTCTCCGATGGTGTTCGTTGAGTTGGCATAGATCAAGAATAGGATTTGTCACTCTACTTATCGGAGAGGTATCTCTGGGCCCTCTCGATAATGCACATCAATATAAGCCTTGCAAGCAATATGACTAATGAGTTAGTTACAGGATGATGCATTATAGAACGAGTAAAGATACTTGCCGGTAACGGGATTGAACTAGGTATTGAGATACCGACGATCGAATCTCGGGCAAGTAACATACCGATGAAAAAGGGAACAACGTAAGTTGTTATGCAGTTTGACCAATAAAAATCTTCGTAGAATATGTAGGAACCAATATGAGCATCCAGGTTCCGCTATTTGTTGTTGACCGGAGACATGTCTCGGTCGTGTCTACATAGTTCTCGAACCCGTAGGGTCCGCACGCTTAAAGTTCTGTGTCGATCGGTATTATGAGTTTTTGTGTTTTGATGTATCGAAGGTAGTTCAGAGTCCCGGATGTGATCATGGAAATGACAAGTAGTCTCAAAATGGTCGAGACGTAAAGATCGATATATTGGACGACTATGTTCGGACACCGGAAGTGTTTCGAAAGGTTTCAAACATATACCAGAGTACGGGGGGTTACCGGAACCCCCCAGGGAGTGTATTGGGCCTAATGGGCCGTAGTGGGAGAAGAGGAGGGCTGACCAAGGCGGCTACGTGCCCCTCCCCCTCTAGTCCGAATTGGACAAGGAGGGGGGCGCCCCCCTTTCCTTCTCTTTCTCTCTTTCTTTCCTCTCCTACTCCTACTCCTACTTGGAAGGGGGGAGTCCTACTCCCGGTGGGAGTAGGACTCCTCATGGGGCGCGCCATAGGAGGCCGGCCCCCTCCCCCTCCTCCACTCCTTTATATACGGGGAGGGGGCCACCCCTTGGAGACACAACAATTCATCATTGATCTTTTAGCCGTGTGCGGTGCCCCCCTCCACCATAATCCACCTCGTTCATATCGTAGCGGTGCTTAGGCGAAGCCCTGCGTCAGTAGCTTCATCAACACCGTTACCACACCGTCATGTTCATGAAGCTCTTCCCAGAAACTCTATTGGATCATGAGTTCGCGGGACGTCACCGAGCTGAACGTGTGCTGAACGTGAGGTGCTGTACGTTCGGTACTGAGGATTGGTCGATCGTGAAGACGTACGACTACATCAACCGCGTTGTCATAACGCTTTCGCCTACGGTCTACGAGGGTACGTAGACGACACTCTCCCCTCTCGTTGTTATGCATCACCATGATCTTGCGTGTGCATAAGAATTTTTTTGAAATTACTACGTTCCCCAACAGTGGCATCCGAGCCAGGTTTATGCGTAGATGTTATATGCACGAGTAGAACAGAAGTGAGTTGTGGCCGATACAAGTCATACTGCTTACCAGCATATCATACTTTGGTTCGGCGGTATTGTTGGATGAAGCGGCCCGGACCGACATTACACGTACGCTTACGCGATACTGGTTCTATCGACATGCTTTGCACACGGGTGGCTGGCGGGTGTCGGTTTCTCCAACTTTAGTTGAACCGAGTGTGACTACGCCTGGTCCTTGTTGAAGGTTAAAACAGCACTAACTTGACGAACTATCGTTGTGGTTTTGATTCGTAAGTAAGAACGGTTCTTGCTTAGCCCATAGCAGCCACGTAAAACTTGCAACAACAAAGTAGAGGACGTCCAACTTGTTTTTGCATGGCATGCTGTGATGTGATATGGTCAAGGCATGATGCTATATTTTATTGTATCAGATGATCATATTTTGTAACGGAGTTATCGGCAACTGGCAGGAGCCATATGGTTGTCGCTTTATTGTGTGAAATGCAATCGCCATGTAATTGCTTTACTTCATCACTAAGTGGTAGCGATAGTCGTAGAAGCAATAGTTGGCAAGACGACAATGATGCTACAATGGGGCTCAAGGTGTCACGCCGGTGACGATGGTGATCATGACGGTGCTTTGGAGATGGAGATCAAAGGCACATGATGATGATGGCCATATCATATCACTTATATTGATTGCATGTGATGTTGATCCTTTATGCATCTTATTCTGCTTTGATTGACGGTAGCATTATAAGATGATCTCTCACTTAAACATTTTCAAGGTACAAGTGTTCTCCCTGAGCATGCACCGTTGCAAAAGATCGTCGTGCCGAGACACCATGTGATGATCAGGTGTAGGATCGAAAGTATGTCTAGAGGGGTGGGGGTGATTAGACTACTTGACCAAATAAAAATCTAGCCTATTCCCAATTTTAAGTCTTGGCAGATTTTAGCAACTTAGCACAATACAAGTAATCAACCTACACATGCAATTTTAAGAGTATAGTAGCGGAATGTAAAACAATTGCATATGAAGGTAAAGGGAGGAGTTTGGAGGGAGCAAACGCAATGTAGACATGGAGATTTTTGGCGTGGTTCCGATAGGTGGTGCTATCGTACATCCACGTTGATGGAGACTTCAACACACGAAGGGTAACGGTTGCGCAAGTCCATGGAGGGCTCCACCCACGAAGGGTCCATGAAGAAGCAACCTTGTCTATCCCACCATGGCCATCGTCCCACGAAGGACTTGCCTCACTAGGGTAGATCTTCACGAAGTAGGGATCTCCTTGCTCGTACAAACTCCTTGGTTCAACTCCACAATCTTGACGGAGGCTCCCAAGTGACACCTAACCAATCTAGGAGACACCACTCTCCAAAAGGTAATAGATAGTGTGTTGACGATGAACTCCTTGCTCTTGTGCTTCAAATGATAGTCTCCTCAACACTCAACTCTCTCTCATAGGATTTGATTTGGTAGAAAGATGATTTGAGTGGAAAGAAACTTGAGGAAGGCTAGAGATCAAGATTTATGTGGTTGGATTGGAATATCTTGACCTCAACACAAGTGTAGGTGGTTCTCTCTCAGAAAATGTATGTTGGAAGTGTAGGCATATTCTGATGGCTCTCTCCACGAATGAAGAGTGGGTGGAGGGGTATATATAGCCTCCACACAAAATCTAACCGTTACACACAAATCACCAAACTCGGTGGGACCGAATCATATAACTCGGTCAGACCGATTTAGTTCAAAATGTGAACGTTAGGATTTTTGCTGGGACCGTCAACTCAGTGGGACCAATTCCATTAGGGTTAGGGCATAACGTAATCTCAGTGAGACCGATTAGACAAACTCGGTGGGACCGATTTTGGTAATAGTCAAGCAGAGAGTTGGTCAAGCAAACTCGGTGGGACCAATTCGCTCATCTCGGTTAGACCGAAACGTTACGAAGGGGAAACAGAGAGTTTGCATTGCAATCTCGGTGGGACCGATCGCTCATCTCGGTTGGACCGAAACGTTACGAAGGGAAACAGAGAGTTTGCAATCCCATCTCGGTGAGACCGAGATCCCTATCGGTGAGACCGAAGTGACTAGGGTTTCTGGCAGTAGCTATGTCAAGTGAACTCGGTGGCGCCGGATAGAAGATTTCGGTGGGGCCGAGTTTGACTTTTGGTTTGGGACATATGTGGATATGGGAAAGTAGTTGAGGGTTTTTGGAGCATATCACTAAGCATTTTGAGCAAGCAACTCATTAAGCAACACCTCACCCCCTTTTAATAGTATTGGCTTTTCCTATGGACTCAATGTGATCTTGGATCACTAAAAGTAAAATGTAGAGTCTTGTGCTTTGAGCTTGAGCCAATCTTTTGTCCTTAGCATTTTGAGGGGTCCACTTTCTAATCCATGCCATGCCAATCATTGAGCTTTTCCTGAAATATTTATCTTCAAGTAGCATTAGCTCAATGAGCTATATGTTGTTAGGAATTACCAAACCACCCAGGGATAGTTGCACTTTCAATCTCCCCTTTTTGGTAATTGATGACAACATATAGATCAAAGCTTCGACAAATGATTATAAGATTGAAAAACATCGTTGCTTTGAGAAGTATGTGATAAGCAAGAGCTCCCCCTAAATTTTTGCATTATTTAAAATTTGCTTTTGAATGCAAATGCACAATCAATTAGGATCATGGGTTACTCTTCCATGTCACATACATCTTGGTGGAGCGCTCAAAATGATAGAAATTAGAGGCATGCACTCATCACCAAGAAACTAAATGATCATATATGGAATATAAAGGATAACATCATTCAACCAAACGTTAATGTAGCATATGATCAACCACATGATCACATAAGTATTTCACAAGGACATAAGGACATAAAGTATCTCACACAAGTACACAAAAAGTATAACCAAAAGCAAGAGAGATAAAAAGCAAGACACTCCCTCTCGAAGCCTATGATCTATACATATTTCTCCCCCTTTGGCAACAAGTTGCCAAAAAGTGTGAAAATGCATAGTGCTATACGTCTCTCAGGCTTGGTCTTTGGAAGGTGGTGTAGATAGAACTCCAAGGATGAAGGCTTCCGACGATATAGTTGGAGCTAATGGAGTGGCTGCTGGAGGTGGCACTTGAGCTGTAGCTGCTGGTGCTGACACTAAAGCTCTGGCATCTGAGACTGGCACTCCAGCAGACCTTGGACCTCATGGCATAGGCTGAAAAGCATCAGTGGTTACTTTTCCTTTCCTCTCCTCTGCTTCCTCCTGAAGCTGCTCAACTGCAGTCTAAATCTCAGTCACCTTTAGATCAAGATCATAGAATTTTGTCTCCACAATCCTCTCCAGGCTCTCTTGATTCTGAGTTAGGGTGGCCAAGCCCTTATCAATCCTCAGTGTAGCTTGAATCAGATAGCCTAAACGATCTTGCTTGCTCTTCAGGAAGACTCGAGATGCCTCTTCAACACTTGGCATCTGGGCAGCTTTCTCAGCCTTTTCCTTGGCTCTCTTCTCCTAGACTTGAGCGGATGATGGTTTATCCTCATTCATCACAACAGTGTTGTCTTCTAAGTCAGGATATAGAGATAGATGCTCCTTGTCTAGCAAATAAGTCCCTATGCCCATCTTAGATATGATGAGCTCCTGAATATGTGGAGCATACCCACAACTCCTCTTTTGGTCAGCAGCAGTCCTTTTGATAGTTTCTACAATCAATCTCATAACTTTGAACTTCTGGGGAACACAAAAAAAATGCAGCATGTTGATGGAGTGTTCTCTGATCATCTTGTGATCTCCTGACTTGGGTAGCAATGTGTGCCTTAAGATCCAGTTAATGGTAGGCAGACCAGACAACAGATAGTGTATAGATCCAAGCTTATGTGTTTCGAAAGCTTTTTTAGGGATCTACTTGTACATGTTTGCCATGGAGTTGTGGTCTTTCTTTTTCTTCGCATACACATCCAAGTCATCTTGATTGTCCTCTGGGGCATTGATTAGCTTTGCCCATTCATCAACTGTGGACTGGTACCTGGTACCCTCAGACATCCAAACTATCCTTCCATCTGGATAGAAGTGGGCAGTGGAGTAAAACTGCATGATCAACTCATCATTCCACTTGGTGAGCTTTTGTCCAATGAATTCATCAACTCCACATGCCTTAAAGCTGCCATACACTCCAGGGAAGTGATCTTCATTTTCTCGGATGAACTCCCAGTCCACCCATTTCATGTCACACACTATGGGCTTCTTGTCAAGCAAAATTGTCTCATAGAAATCTTGTTGTTCCTTTGTATGGAACATGTAGTCAACTACAGTCCTCCTCCTAATAGCATAGGGATCAGACTGTCTCCATAACCTCAATCCTGCATCTTTCCTGATGTGCATGTCATTAGCGACTGGGTGAGCATCATTGTGGTCAGGATTTTTGGGCTTCAACTTCCTCAAAACATGAGAATCATCATCATCTTCTTCTTCTTCTTCAGCTTCAGGCACTGGGGCCTTGTTCTTCTCCTCAGCAGGTATACTCCTGGTGTTCCTCTTGGGCTTTGGGGGTTTCTGAGCAACAGCCTTGGGAGCAGATTTGGGTTTAGATGGAGGAGCCCCTGACTTGATTGCATCTCCCATAAGCTTCAGAGCCTTAGGAGCTGGTGCAGCATCCTCTTCCTCCTCCTCTTCTTCTGGATCTCTCATAATGGAGGATCTTCCAAGCACTCTGGCAGTGGTCTTCTTGACCATTTCCTTCCTTTTCTTTCCTTCTCCACAACCTCTTCAGTTGGCTTGGAGGTTTCAGCAGTTGAGGCTCTCACCTTTAAGGTTGGCACCCTCTTGGCAGGGGCCTTCTTGTGCAAGCCAGGCTTAGTTGATGCAACTGTGCCATACTCCTTCCTCAACACCTTCTTCTTGGAGCTGACTTCCTCCTCAACAACCACATAATCCTCATCTTCAGAATCTGAGGTCTTCTTCTTCCTTGTTCTGGTGGCTGCCTTGGGCAAGTTGCTTGGTGTGCTCCTGCTGCCATCATCAGAAGTGCTTGAGGGACTAGTGCCCTCACTCAATTGCACCTGTTCCTCTGACTTGTTCTGGCTATCGCTCTGGTCAGACATTTCTGCAAACTTACTGACAGCAGACCCTGTGAATATATATGGATGAGGTGGAGTGGATGAGCATCACAAAGTGCAGAGTTTTTGCAAAAAGAATGACTTAAAAACTTAGTTTTAGTTCTTCACAGAAAGCATTTCGGAGCTACCCATTTATAAACTCGGTGATACCAAAGCAGCTTTTGGAACCTAAACTAGTGAACTCGGTCAGACCGAGTCACAGTTCGGTGGCACCGAGACTGCTAGGGTTTCACAAAGAATCAAACTCGGTCACACCGATTTGCAGTTTTCGGTCAGACCGAAAGTGCAACTGCAATGGCCTAAGCCAAATCGGTGAGACCGATTTCTACAATTCGGTCGGTCCGAGATGAGTCTAGCGTCGACCTAACCCTAAACTTTCAAATCAAACCTAACCTAAGGGATGTTTTCAGTGGATAGATTGATTGCATACGTGGTCATGATCATGGCAAAGTAATGTGCTACGAACCGGAGTTAAAGGAATAGCACAAAAGATCGAACTCATACCCTAATTCGTCGGAGTTTGCTACGGCGGCAACAGAGGGACAAAAATCCATTGATGGCAACGGAAACCAGTGGCGGGAGGTCGCTGGCAGCGAGAGGACGATCTGGAGACCCGAGGTGGCAGAGCAGGACACGTGCGGGCTGAGAGGTTTTGAAGGAATTTCCAAAATCTCACCTGTGGGTATATATATCCTGACCCTGTCGGTGTGACCGAGTGGACCAACTCGGTGGCACCGAGATGCAGAATCGCAAGTGGTTGCTGCAACTCGGTGTGACCGAAAAGTTCTAATCGGTTGCACCGAGATTGAAAACCTAGATCAACTTAGTGATCTTGGTGTGACCGAAATGGAAGATTCAGTCATACGACAATGCACAAAGAGGTTTTGGATGTTCAAGTCTATGACAAATCAGGGACTCCAAGTGCTCCTCACGCAGAGTGGTTCGAATCTGACTTGATCAAACTTTGTGATGTAGCATAGATAGCTAGAGGGAGTTCTTAATTAGGCATTCTTGTCCATCCATTTGGCAAAAGAGAAAAATCCAAACAATCAAAGCAACAAATGGATGTCCTCGAATGAGTAAAATATGCAACCAACATGCTCACACAATAAGATGGCAAATGAAATATGTGACAAAGGATGCACAATCACTCTAGGATCTATCAAGCAACTTGGCGACGACTAGGTCATCTATATATGAGTATATTGACTTAAGAGTCAAATGAGAACATTTGATCGTAGGTCATACTCATCATTTAAGCACAAGTGGGGTTGCCACTTTTACATAAAGCATTGTTGTGTTCACACCATTAGAGTTGCTTTATCTCAATTGATTAGAGTAAAGCTCCCCCTAGATGTGATATCCCCCTAAGAGGGATGAACTAACCTTGGGTTTTGTCGATGATGACTTCATGTAGGTGTTGAAGATGTAGATGCTCAATGTTGATGTAGATCTTTGGAGCAATCCTTTGGAGTGAGTTGCACTTTCAATACCTACACGGGTTAGTCCCACAAGGAACAAACAAGGATATCCATAGACATAGAGTGATGTTCACATAGGATGATGTCCATGAAAGCATTAGGTTACCTTGTCCCTTGTCTTACCAACAAGAGGGTTTGTGACTCCTTGAACTAGTGCAAGATATGGAAGTTGTTTGCACTTGTCCTCGCCAAAATGATATGAGTGAAGTATGTTGGCGGAGTCACCCTCAAGAACTCTCTAGTTCTTCTTCTTCGGGATCCACACCATCTTGATGGGAATCCTTGGAGTTGTAGTCGTACTTGATGAAGTAGAACTTGATGTAGTCTTGGGAACCCACTTGACCAAGGCTTTGGGAGCTTCCTCAAATGCATCAATCTCCTCTTGAAGCTTGTCCTTGCCTTTTTGCTTGTGGTCTTGTGGTGGAAGATCATCTTGAGCTTGTGTTCCTTGGAAAGAAGTAGGATCATACTTCTCTTGTTGAGGAACAAATTTCGTCTTGGGGTATTGATCTTCTTCCCACTCAACTCCATTGGCATTGAACTTTCGTTCAAAACCAACACCTTGATTCTTCCGGTGTCTTCCTTGCTTGCGTACAATTTCCTCAAATTGCTTACTTCCGGCAAGGCTCTTGTAAACACCTTTCTCTATAATTCCCTTCAATAAGCTATTTTCTTGCTCAAGTGTAACTTGGCTAAGAGAATCATTAGTGGAATCAAGAGAACTACTAGAAGCAACATCATTGGGTTTAGCATGATTATTGTTACTACTAGAAGAAGAATCTTTCTTACTCTTGTTGCTAGATTTAACTCGTGGCATGTAAGTAGATAAGAGTAAATGATTGGCAATGTAAGAAGAACTTTTCTTGTGAAGATCATCATTGATCGCTTTTAAGAACCCATGCTCTTGCTCAAGGTTGAGCTTTTCGAAGCGTAACTTCTCATGAGTCTTTAAAAGTTCTCGATGATTTTCCAAGGTAGTTTCATGAGCTAACTTAAGAGTGTTTAGCTCTTTAGTTAGACGCTCAATCTCCTTCTTATCATCGTCATTCATTTTTTCTTGATTAGCATGATTAATAGCAAGTTCATCATAGTTTTCATCACTAGAATTGTCAACAAGTAAACCATCATCACCTAGCAAGTCATCTTCATCACTATTGAAATCAACATACTCGGGATGTGATACCTTTGGGCTTTTATCCATGAAGCATCTTCCAATTCCTTCATTTGGTGACTCAAATATGTCGTAGGAGTTGGTTGAAAAAAGTGCTAGACCGGTAACACGGTCATCTTGAGTATATTTGGAGTCGGAGTGATAACTTCTCTCGGAGTGATCGTCGGAGTCGGAGCCGGATACCCATTCACCAACGTGAGCTTGATGTCTTCGTTTTGTGTAGCCCCTTGATGATTTGTCCTTCCTTTCCGAATCCTTGCTTCTCCGTGATGTTCTTCATTCATAACAGTCATCTCTACTCCTTCTCTCTCTTGGTGGTGATTCTTCTTTCCTACTCCTTCTTTTGGGAGAATCTTCTCTTCTTTTGTAGGGAGTCGTACACTCATTGGAGTAGTGTCCGGGTCTTCCACAATTATAGCAATTGCATTCACGACTTGAAGATCTTTTGCCATTGTAGGACCTTGACTTGGAACTAATTTCCTTGCTTCTACTCTTGTGGAACTTGTTGAAGTTCTTCACCATTAGGCTCAATTCTTCTTTGAAGTTTTGTTTCTCACTTGATGATGTGGGAGCATCACATGAGGCTTTGTAAGCACCACTTGACTTGTTGTGAAGCTCTTCCTTATCCTTGAGTGACATCTCATGAGCAACAATCCTTCCAAGGACTTCCATTGGCTTGAGATCTTTGTAATTGGGCATCATTCGGATCAATGTGCACACGGTATCATATTTTCCATCCAAGGCTCTTAGGATCTTCTTAATGATGAATCTATCGGTCATCTCTTCACTTCCTAAGCCGCAATCTCATTTGTGATGAGAGCAAGCCTAGAGTACATTTCAGCGACACCTTCACCATCCTTCATTTTGAACTTGTCAAGTTGACTTTGAAGCACATCCAATTTGGATTCCTTGACGGAGTCGGTACCTTCGTGCATATCAATCAAAGTATCCCAAATTTCCTTTGCATTCTCAAGACGGCTGATATTATTGAATTCTTCGGGGCACAGTCCGTTGAAGAGAATATCACAAGCTTGAGCATTGTATTGCAGCATCTTCAACTCTTCCGCGCTAGCCTCACGGTTCGTTCTCTCCCATCAAAGAATTCACCTTGCAAGCCAATACACACAATAGCCCAAACGGCGGGGTTATGTCCAAGAATATGCATTTTCATCTTATGCTTCCAACTAGCAAAATTAGTACCATCAAAGTAAGGACCTCTACGATGGTAATTTCCCTCACTAGACACCATACTCTCCTAGGCTATGATCACCAAAGCTATGGAAATCAAGGCAAATGGAGACCAAAGCTCTGATACCACTTGTAGGATCGAAAGTATGTCTAGAGGGGGGTGATTAGACTACTTGACCAAATAAAAATCTAGCCTTTTCCCAATTTTAAGTCTTGGCATATTTTAGCAACTTAGCACAAACAAGTAATCAACCTACACATGAAATTTTAAGAGTATAGCAGCAGAATGTAAAACAATTGAATATGAAGGTAAAGGGAGGAGTTTGGAGGGAGCAAACGCAATGTAGACATGAGATTTTTGGCGTGGTTCCGATAGGTGGTGCTATCGTACATCCACGTTGATGGAGACTTCAACCCACGAAGGGTAACGGTTGCGCGAGTCCACGAGGGCTCCACCCACGAAGGGTCCATGAAGAAGCAACCTTGTCTATCCCACCATGGCCATCGCCACGAAGGACTTGCCTCACTAGGGTAGATCTTCACGAAGTAGGCGATCTCCTTGCCCGTACAAACTCCTTGGTTCAACTCCACAATCTTGACGGAGGCTCCCAAGTGACACCTAACCAATCTAGGAGACACCGCTCTCCAAAAGGTAATAAATGGTGTGTTGATGATGAACTCCTTGCTCTTGTGCTTCAAATGATAGCCTCCTCAACACTCAACTCTCTCTCATAGGATTTGATTTGGTAGAAAGACGATTTGAGTGGAAAGCAACTTAAGGAAGGCTAGAGATCAAGATTTATGTGGTTGGATTGGAATATCTTGACCTCAACACAAGTGTAGGTGGTTCTCTCTTAGAAAATGCATGTTGGAAGTGTAGGCATATTCTGATGGATCTTTCCATGGATGAAGAGTGGTTGGAGGGGTATATGTAGCCTCCACATAAAATCTAACCGTTACGCACAAATCAAGAAACTCGATGGGTCTGAATCATATAACTCGGTCAGACCGATGTAGTTCAAAATGTGAACGTTAGGATTTTCGGTGGGACCGATATGTCAACTCAGTGGGACCGATTCCATTAGGGTTAGGGCATAACGTAATCTCGGTGAGACCGATTACACAAACTTGGTGGGACCGATTTTTGTAATAGTCAAACAGAGAGTTGGTTAGGCAAACTCGGTGGGACCGATTCGCTCATCTCGGTTAGACCAAAACATTACGAAGGGGAAAAAGAGAGTTTGCATTGCAATCTCGGTGGGACCGATCGCTCATCTTGGTTAGACCAAAATGTTATGAAGGGAAACAGAGAGTTTGCAATCCCATCTCGGTGAGACCGAGATCCCTATCGGTGAGACCGAAGTGACTAGGGTTTCTAGCAGTAGCTATGTCAAGTGAACTCGGTGGCGCCAGATAGAAGATTTCGGTGGGGCCGAGTTTGAGTTTTGTTTTGGGACATATGTGGATATGAGAAAGTAGTTGAGGGTTTTTGGAGCATATCACTAAGAATTTTGAGCAAGCAACTCATTAAGCAACACCTCACCCCCTTTTAATAGTATTGGCTTTTCCTATGGACTCAATGTGATCTTGGATCACTAAAAGTAAAATGTAGAGTCTTATGCTTTGAGCTTGAGCCAATCTTTTGTCCTTAGCATTTTGAGGGGTCCACTTTCTAATCCATGCCATGCCAATCATTGAGCTTTTCCAGAAATATTTATCTTCAAGTAGCATTAGCTCAATGAGCTATATGTTGTTAGGAATTACCAAAACCACCCAGGGATAGTTGCACTTTCATCGGGTGTGATAAGCTCAATGTTCTTATACAACGGATGCCAGCCAGTTTTGCACACGCAGAATAATCGTGTTAAACTTGACGAGCCTAGCATATGCAGATATGGCCTTGGAACACTGACACCAAAAGGTCGAGCGTGAATCATATAGTAGATATGATCAACATAGTGACGTTCACCATTGAAAACTACTCCATTTCACGTGATGATCGGTTATGGTTTAGTTGATTTGGATCACGTGATCACTTAGATGATTAGAGGGATGTCTGTCTAAGTGGGAGTTCTTAAAGTAATATGATTAATTGAACTTAGATTTATCATGAACTTAGTACCTAATAGTATTTGCTTGTCTATGTTATTGTAGATAGATGGCCCGTGATGTTGTTCCGTTAAATTTTAATGCGTTCCTTGAGAAAGCAAAGTTGAAAGATGATGGTAGCAATTACATGGACTGGGTCCTTAACTTGAGGATTATCCTCGTTGCTACACAGAAGAGTTACGTCCTGGAAGCACCGCTAGGTGCCAGGCCTACTGCAGATGCTGCTGATGATGTTAAGAACATCTGGCAGAGCAAAGCTGATGACTACTCGATAGTTCAGTGTGCCATGCTTTACGGCTTAGAACCGGGACTTCAACGATGTTTTGAACGTCATGGAGCATATGAGATGTTCCATGAGTCGAAGTTAATATTTCAAGCAAATGCTCGGGTTGAGAGATATGAAGTCTCCAATAAGTTCTACAGCTGCAAGATGGAGGAGAATAGTTCTGTCAGGGAACATATACTCTGAATGTCTGGGTATCATAACCACTTGACTCAACTGGGAGTTAATCTTCCTGTTGATAGTGTCATTGACAGAGTTCTTCAATCACTGCCACCAAGCAACAAGAGCTTCGTGATGAAATATAATATGCAAGGGATGGATAAGACAATTCCCGAGCTCTTCGCAATGCTAAAGGCTGTGGAGGTAGAAATCAAGAAGGAGCATCAAGTGTTGATGGTCAACAAGACCACCAGTTTCAAGAAAAAGGGTAAAGGGGAGAAGAAGGGGAACTTCAAAAAGAACGGCAAACAAGTTGCTGCTCAGGAGAAGAAACCCAAGTCTGGGCCTAAGCCTGAGACTGAGTGCTCCTACTGCAAGCAGACTGGTCACTGTAAGCAGAACTGCCCCAAGTATTTGGCAGATAAGAAGGATGGCAAGGTGAACAAAGGTATATGTGATATACATGTTATTGTTGTGTACCTTACTACAGCTCGCAGTAGCACCTGTGTATTTGATACTGGTTTTGTTGCTAATATTTGCAACTCGAAACAGGGACTACGGATTGAGCGAAGATTGGTTAAGGACGAGGTGACGATGCACGTGGGAAATGGTTCCAAAGTCGATGTGATCGCCGTCGGCACGCTACCTCTACATCTACCTTCGGGATTAATTTTAGACCTTAATAATTGTTATTTGGTGCCAGCGTTAAGAATGAACATTATATCTGGAACTTGTTTGATGCGAGAAGGTTATTCATTTAAATTCGAGAATAATGGTTGTTCTATTTATATGAGTAATATCTTTTATGGTCATGCACCCTTGAAGAGTGGTATACTTGTATTGAATCTCGATAGTGGTAATACACATACTCATAATGTTGAAGCCAAAAGATGCATAGTTGATAATGATGGTGCAACTTATTTGTGGCACTGCCGTTTAGGTCATATTGGTGTAAAGCGCATGAAGAAACTCCATACTGATGGACTTCTGGAATCACTTGGTACTTGCAAACCATGCCTCTTGGGAAAGATGACTAAAATGCCGTTCTCCGAAACAATGGAGCGAGCAACAGATTTATTGGAAATCATACGTACTGATGTATGTGGTCCAATGAATATTGAGGCTCGCGGCGGGTATCGTTATTTTCTCACCTTCATAGATGATTTGAGCAGATATGGGTATATCTACTTGATCAAACATAAGTCTGAAACATTTGAAAAGTTCAAAGAATTTCAGAGTGAAGTGAAAAATCATAGTAACAAGAAAATAAAGTTTCTACGATCTGATCGTGGAGGAGAATATTTGAGTTATGAGTTTGTTCTTCATTTTGAAACAATGCGGAATAGTTTCGCAACTCACGCCACCTGGAACACCACGTCGTAATGGTGTGTCCGAACATCGTAACCGTACTTTACTAGATATGGTGCAATCTATGATGTCTCTTACCGATTTACCACTATCCTTTTGGGGTTATGCATTAGAGACAGCAGCATTCACATTAAATAGGGCACCATCTAAATCCGTTGAGACCACGCCATATGAACTATGGTTTGGCAAGAAACCAAAGCTGTCGTTTCTTAAAGTTTGGGGTTGCGATGCTAATGTGAAAAAGTTTCATCCTGATAAGCTCAAGCTCAAATCGGAGAAATGTGTCTTCATAGGATACCCAAAGGAGAAATGTGTCTTCACAGATCCGAAGGCAAGACATTTGTTGCTAAGAATGGATCCTTTCTAGAGGAGTTTCTCTCAAAAGAAGTGACTGGAAGGAAAGTAAAACTTAATGAGGTAACTGTACCTGCTCCCTTATTGGAAAGTAGTTCATCACAGAAATGTGTTCCTGTGACTCCTACACCAATTAGTGAAGAAGCTAATGATGGTGATCATGTAACTTCAGATCAAGTTACTACCGAACCTAGTAGGTCAACCAGAGTGACATCCGCACCAGAGTGGTACGGTAATCCCGTTCTGGATGCCATGTTACTTGGCCATGATGAACCTACAAACTATGAGGAAGCGATGATGAGCCCAGATTCCGTGAAATGGCTTGAGGCTATGAAATCTGAGATGGGATCCATGTATGAGAACAAAGTATGGACTTTGATTGACTTGTCCGATGATCGGTGAGTCATTAAGAATAAATGGATCTTCAAGAGGAAGACAGACACTGATAGTAGTGTTACTATCTACAAAGCTCGAATTGTTGCAAAAATGTTTTCGACAAGTTCAAGGTGTTGATAGTGATGAGATTTTATCACTCATATTAATTCTTAAAAGTCTGCCCGAATCATGTTAGAAGTTGCCGCATTTTATGAAATCTGGCAAATGGATGTCAAAATTGTATTCCTTAATGGATTTCTTAAAAGAAGAATTGTATATGATGCAACCTGAAGGTTTTGTCGATCCAAAGGGTGCTAACAAAGTGTGCAAGCTCTAGCGATCCATTTATGGACTGGTGCAAGCCTCTCGGAGTTGGAATAAACGTTTTGATAGTGTGATCAAAGCATATGGTTTTATACAGACTTGCGGTGAAGCATGTATTTACAAGAAAGTGAGTGGGAGCACTACAACATTTCTGGTAAGTATATGTGAATGACATATTGTTAATCGGAAATAATATAGAATTTTCTTGAAAGCATAAAGGAGTGTTTGAAAGGATTTTTTTCAAAGAAAGACCTCGATGAAGCTGCTTACACATTAAGCATCAAGATCTATAGAGATAGATCAAGACGCTTGATAAGTTTTTTCAATGAGTACATACCTTGACAAGATTTTGAAGTAGTTCAAAATGGAACAATTAAAGAAGGAGTTCTTGCCTGTGTTGCAAGGTGTGAAGTTGAGTAAAGACTCAAAACTCGACCACAACAGAAAAAAGAAATATAATGAAAAGTCATTCCCTATGCCTTAGTCAAAGGTTCTATAAAGTATGCTATGCTGTTTACCAGTCCTATTGCATACCTTAGCATCTTTCTGGCAAGGGAGTACAATAGTGATCTTGGAGTGGATCACTGGACAACGGTCAAGAACATCCTAAAATACCTGAAAATGACTAAGGATATGTTTCTCGTTTATGGAGGTGACAAAGAGCTCGTCGTAAATGGTTACGTCGATGCAAGCTTTGACACTGATCCGGACGATTCTAAATCACAAACTGGATACGTCTTTATATTGAACGGTGGAGCTGTTAGTTGGAGCAGTTCTAAACAAAGCGTCGTGGTGGGATCTACGTGTGAAGCGGAGTACATAGCTGCTTCGGAAGCAGCAAATGAAGGAGTCTGGATGAAGGAGTTCATATCTGATCTAGGTGTTGTACCTAGTGCATCGGGTCCAATGAAAAATCTTTTGTGACAGGGTGTTGTACCTAGTGCATCGGGTCCAGTGAAAATCTTTTGTGACAATACTGGTGCAATTGCCTTGGCAAAGGAATCCAGATTTCATAAAAGAACCAAGCACATCAAGAGACACTTCAATTCCATCCGAGATCAAGTCTAGGTGGGAGACATAGAGATTTGCAAGATACATATGGATCTGAATGTTGCAGACCCGTTGACTAAGCCTCTTCCACGAGCAAAACATGATCAGCACCAAGACTCCATGGGTGTTAGAATCATTACTGTGTAATCTAGATTACTGATACATCTCCAACGTATCTATAATTTTTGATTGCTCCATGCTATATTATCTACTGTTTTGGACAATATTGGGCTTTATTTTCCACTTTTATATTATTTTTGGGACTAACCTATTAACCGGAGGCCCAACCCAGAATTGTTGTTTTTTTCCTATTTCACTGTTTCGAAGAAACGAAATATTAAACGGAGTCCAAACGGAATAAACCTTTCTGAAACGTGATTTTCTCCCAAATATGACCCAGGAGACTTGGACCCTACCCCAAGGAAGCTTCGAGGTGGGCACGAGGTAGGGGGCGCGCCCCCCACCATCGTGGGCCCACCGAAGCTCCACCGACGTACTTCTTCCTCCTATATATACCTACGTACCCCCAAACGAACAGGGACGGAGCCAAAAACCTAATTCCACCGCTGCAACTTTCTGTATCCACGAGATCCCATCTTGGGGCCTGTTCCGGAGCTCCGCTGGAGAGGGCCGTCATCACGGAGGGCTTCTACATCATCATAGCCTCTCCGATGAAGTGTGAGTAGTTTACCTCAGACCCTCGGGTCCATAATTATTAGCTAGATGGCTTCTTCTCTCTTTTTGGATCTCAAAATAAAGTTATCCCCCTCTCTCGTGGAGATCTATTCGATGTAATCTTCTTCTTTTTGCGGTGTGTTTGTTGAGACCGATGAATTGTGGGTTTATGATCAAGTCTATCTATGAATAAAATTTGAATCTTCTCTGAATTCTTTTATGTATGATTGGTTATCTTTGCACGTCTCTTTGAATTATCCATTTGGTTTGGCCAACTAGATTGGTAGTTCTTGCCATGGAAGAAGTGCTTAGTTTTGGGTTCGATCTTGCGGTGTCCTTTCCCAGTGACAAAAGGGACAACAAGGCACGTATTGCATCGTTGCCATCGAGGATAACAAGATGGGGTTTATTTCATATTGCATGAATTTATCTTTCTACATCATGTCATCTTGCTTAAAGCGTTACTCTGTTTTTAACTTAATACTCTAGATGCATGCCGGATAGCGGTCGATGATTGGAGTAATAGTAGTAGATGCAGAATCGTTTCGGTCTACTTGTCATGGACGTCATGCCTATATACATGATCATGCCTAGAAATTCTCATAACTATGCTCAAGTCTGTCAATTGCTCAATAGTAATTTGTTCACCCACCGTAGAGTACTTATGCTCTTGAGAGAAGCCACTAGTGAAACCTATGGCCCCCAGGTCTATTCTCATCATATCAATCTCCATCACTTTAATCTTGCTTTGCTTTTTACTTTGCCTTTTACTTTTCACTTTGCATCTCTATACCAAAAATACCAAACATATTATATCTATCAGATCTCACTCTCATAAGTGACCATGAAGGGATTGACAACCCCTAATCACGTTGGTTGCGAGTAGCTATCGTTTTGTGCAGGTACGAGGGACTTGAGCGTGGCCTCCTACTGGATTGATACCTTGGTTCTCAAAAACTGAGGGAAATACTTATGCTACTCTGCTGCATCATCCTTTCCTCTTCGGGGAAATCCAACGCAAGCTGAAGAGGTAGCAAGAAGAATATCTGGTGCCGTTGCTGGGGAGGTCTACACAAAAGTCAACATACCAAGTACCCATCACAATCCCTTATCTCTCGCATTACATTATTTGCCATTTGCCTCTCGTTTTCCTCTCCCCCACTTCACCCTTGTCGTTTTATTCGCCCTCTCTTTTCCGTTAGCCTTTATGTCTTACTTGGCTCGTTTGCTCGTTTGGTTGAAATAGTTGAGTATTTATTCCTAAATAGAGAAGCTAATATCTATGGATCCTCATCTGCTTGCCAATCTTTTTAAGAGATCCAATTAAGATGAACCAATTCCTAGTGATTTGGATGCACTAGATTATCTTTATAAGCTTTTGCATGAAATCCGTAAATCTAAAAATTGTGATGAAGTGCTTCACGATAGATCTTTGAGTAAAAATCATGATTGCAATGATTTTATTATAAATTTTATTGATGTAAATTATGCTAATAATATGCAAAACCCTAAGCTCGGGGATGCTAGTTTTGCTATGTCCAATAGTCATGATTGGGGAGATTCTTCTTATGATCTTGAAATTTTATTTAAGCCCCATGATGAATATAAGATTGATAATAGTGTTTGCAATAATATTGAAAGTGGGTTTGGAAGAGTGTCAACTTTAGATCCCACATATTTGGATAACATTCAATCTTATGGAATTTTTGATAATAGTGGGCTTGGAGAAATCATGACTTTAGTTAATGATAATCCCACTATTTTGGAAGAGTGTCAACTTTGCATGCATGTGGATCGTATTGAGAATATGTTATGTGATAGCTATATTGTTGAATTTGCCTATGATCCTACATGTAATTATTATGAGAGAGGAAAATATGGTTGTAGAAACTTTCATGCTACTAAATTACCTCTTGTTATGTTGAGATTGCTATTGTTCTTTTCCGCTTCCTTGCATATGCTAGTTTTTGCTTGCTTTCATAATTTGTTTGCCTATAAGATGCCTATGCATAGGAAGATGTTAGACTTAGATGTGTTTGTCACGTGATTTATGATGCTCTCTTTGTGCTTCAATTCTTGTCTTTCATGTGAGCATCGTTAAAATTATCAATGCCTAGCTAAAAGGCTTTAAAAGAAAAGTGCTTGTTGGGAGACAACCCAATATATTTCCTTTCTGTCGTTTTGAATAAATAATCCATCTACCTTCTGTTTAGATGTGGTTTTGTGTTTTACTTTGTGTTTGTGCCAAGTTAGACCTATTGGATCTTCTTGGATGATAGTTATTTGATCTTTCTGTAATTTCCAGAAACTTTGCGTTCAGTGGCCGAATTGTTAAAAATCACCAGAATGCGATAAAATACTGATTCAAATTTCTGCTGATCAATAAGCAAATTTTCTAGGTCACTAAATTTTTGTACATTTTTTTGGGTTCCAGATCTTTCGCTAGCTACAGATTACTATAGACTGTTCTGTTTTTGACAGATTCTGTTTTTCGTGTGTTGTTTGCTTATTTTGATGAATCTATGGCTAGTAAAATAGTTTATAATCCATAGAGAAGTTGGAATACAGTAGGTTTAACATTAATATAAATAAAGAATGAGTTAATTACAGTACCTTGAAGTGGTCTTTTGTTTTCTTTCTCTAACGGAGCTCACGAGATTTCTATTGAGTTTTGTGTTGTGAAGTTTTCATGTTTTGGGTGAATTCTTTTGATGGATTATGGAACAAGGAGTGGCAAGACCCTAAGCTTGGGGATGTCCATGTCACCCCCAAGATAATCCAAGGACACCAAAAAGTCAAAGCTTGGGGATGCCCCGGAAGGCATCCCCTCTTTCATCCACTTCCATCGGTAATTTACTTGGGGCTATATTTTTATTCACCAGCATGATATGTGTTTTGCTTGGAGCATCTTGTATTATTTGTGTCTTTGTGTTTTAGTGTGACACAATCATCCTTGCTGTACACACCTTTTGAGAGAGCCATACATGAATTAAAATTTGATAGAATACTCTATGTGCTTCACTTATATCTTTTGAGCTATGTAGTTTTGCTCTATGTGCTTCACTTATATCTTTTGAGCGTTATAATTTTAGACTATGTGCTTCACTTATATCTTTTGAGCTATGTAGTTTTGCTCTATGTGCTTCACTTATATCTTTTGAGCGTTATAATTTTGCTCTATGTGCTTCACTTATATCTTTTGAGCGTTATAATTTTGCTCTATGTGCTTCACTTAGATCTTTTAAGAGCACGGTGGTGGATTTGTTTTAAAGGAACTATTGATCTCTCATGCTTCACTTAAATTATTTTGAGAGTCTCTTAATAGCATGGTAATTTGCTTAATAATAATATGCTTGGTATTCAAGATTTGTGAAACTTTCTTTTGAGTGCATTGAATACTAAGAAAAGATTGAAGCATGATAATTGTTTTGAGATATGGAGGTGATAATATTAGAGTCATGCTAGTTGAGTAGTTGTGAAATTAAAGAATACTTGTGTTAATGTTTGTGATTCCCGTAGCATGCACGTATGGTGAACCGTTATGTGATGAAGTCGGAGCATGATTTATTTATTTATTGTCTTCCTTATGAGTGGCGGTCGGGGACGAGCGATGGTCTTTTCCTACCAATCTATCCCCCTAGGAGCATCCGCGTAATACTTTTCTTTGATAACTTCTAGATTTTTGCAATAAGTATATGAGTTCTTTATGACTAATGTTGAGTCCATGGATTATATGCACTTTTTCCCATCCTTCCACCATTGCTAGCCTCTCTAATACCGCACACTTTTCGCCGGTATCATACACCTACCATATACCTTCCTCAAAACAGCCACCATACCTACCCATCATGGCATTTCCATAGCCATTCCGAGATATATTTCCATGCAACTTTCCACCATTCCGTTTATTATGGCACGCTCCATCATTGTCATATTGCTAGCATGATCATGTAGTTGACATCGTATTTGTGGCAAAGCCACCGTTCATAATTCTTTCATACATGTCACTCTTGATTCATTGCATATCCCGGTATACCGCCGGAGGCATTCATATAGAGTCATATTTTGTTCTAAGTATCGAGTTGTTGAGTTGTAAGAAAAATAAAAGTGTGATGATCATCATTTTTAGAGCATTGTCCCAAGTGAGGAAAGAATGATGGAGACTATGATTCCCCCATAAATCGGGATGAGACTCCGGACGAAAAAGAAAAAAAAGAAAAAAAGAGGCTATAAAAAAAGAGAAAAGGCCCAAATAAAAAAATGAGAGAAAAAGCGAGAAGGGACAATGTTACTATCATTTTACCACACTTGTGCTTCAAAGTAGCACCATGATCTTCATGATAGAGAGTCTCTCGTTATGTCACTTTCATATACTAGTGGGAATTTTACATTATAGAACTTGGCTTGTATATTCCAATGATGGGCTTCCTCAAAATGCCCTAGGTCTTCGTGAGCAAGCAAGTTGGATGCACACCCACTTAGTTTCTTTTGATGAGCTTTCATATACTTATAACTCTAGTGCATCCGTTGCATGGAAATCCCTACTCACTCACATTGATATCTATTGATGGGCATCTCCATAGCACGTTGATACGCCTAGTTGATGTGAGACTATCTTCCCCTCCTTTTGTCTTCTCCACAACCACCATTCTATTCCACATGTAGTGTTATATCCATGGCTCACGCTCATGTATTGCGTGAAGATTGAAAAAGTTTTGAAAAAGTTAGCGTATGAAACAATTGCTTGGCTTGTCATCGGAGTTGTGCATGATTTAAATACTTCGTGTGGTGAAGATAGAGCATAGCCAGACTATATGATTTTGTAGGGATAACTTTCTTTGGCCATGTTATTTTGAGAAGACATAATTGCTTTGTTAGTATGCTTGAAGTATTATTATTTTTATGTCAATATAAACTTTTGTCTTGAATCTTTCGAATCTGAATATTCATATCACAATTAAGAAGATTTGCATTGAAATTATGCCAAGTAGAACTCCGCATCAAAAATTGTCTTTTTATCATTTACCTACTCGAGGACGAGCAGGAATTAAGCTTGGGGATGCCTGATACGTCTCCAACGTATCTATCATTTTTGATTGCTCCATGCTATATTATCTACTATTTTGGACTATATTGGGCTTTATTTTCCACTTTTATATTATTTTTTGGACTAACCTATTAACCGGAGGCCTAGCCCAGAATTGCTATTTTTTGCCTATTTCAGTGTTTCGAAGAAATGGAATATCAAACGGAGTCCAAATGGAATAAACCTTTCTGGAACGTGATTTTCTTCCTGAATATGACCCCGGAGACTTGGACCCTACGCCAAGGAAGCTTCAAGGTGGGCACGAGGTAGGGGGGCACGCCCTATACCTCCAGGCGCCCCCACCCTCGTGGGCCCACCCAAGCTCCACTGACGTACTTCTTCCTCCTATATATACCTACGTACCCCCAAACGAATAGGGATGGACCCAAAAACCTAATTCCACCACCGCAACTTTCTTTATCCACGAGATCCCATCTTGGGGCCTGTTCCGGAGCTTCGCCGGAGAGGGCTGTCATCACGGAGGGCTTCTACATCATCATAGCCTCTCTGATGAAGTGTGAGTAGTTTACCTCAGACCTTCGGGTCCATAGTAATTAGCTAGATGGCTTCTTCTCTCTTTTTGGATCTCAATACAAAGTTCTCCCCCTCTCTCGTGGAGATCTATTCAATGTAATCTTCTTCTTTTTGCGGTGTGTTTGTTCAGACCGATGAATTGTGGGTTTATGATCAAGTCTATCTATGAATAATATTTGAATCTTCTCTGAATTCTTTTATGTATGATTGGTTATCTTTGCAAGTCTCTTCGAATTATCCATTTGGTTTGGCCAACTAGATTGGTAGTTCTTGCCATGGGAGAAGTGCTTAGCTTTGGGTTCGATCTTGCGATGTCCTTTCCCAGTGACAGAAGGGGCAGCAAGGCACGTATTGCATCGTTGCCATTGAGGATAACAAGATGGGTTTTATTTCATATTGCATGAATTTATCTCTCTACATCATGTCATTTGTTTAAAGCGTTGCTCTGTTTTTAACTTAATACTCTAGATGCATGCTGGATAGCGGTCGATGAGTGGAGTAATAGTAGTAGATGCAGAATCGTTTCGGTCTACTTGTCACGGACGTGATGCCTATATACTTGATCATGCCTAGATATTCTCTTAACTATGCTCAATTCTGTCAATTGCTCAAAAGTAATTTGTTCACCCACCATAGAATACTTATGCTCTTAAGAGAAGCCACTAGTGAAACCTATGGCCCCGGGTCTATTCTCATCATATCAATCTCCATCACTTTAATCTTGCTTTGCTTTTTAATTTACCTTTTCCTTTTCACTTTGCATCTCTATACCAAAAATATTATATCTATCAGATCTCACTCTCGTAAGTGACCGTGAAGGGATTGACAACCCCTAATCGCGTTGGTTGCGAGTAGCTATCGTTTTGTGCAGGTACGAGGGACTTGAGCGTGGCCTCCTACTGGATTGATACCTTGGTTCTCAAAAACTAAGGGAAATACTTACGCTACTCTGTTGCATCATCCTTACCTCTTCGGGGAAATCCAACGCAAGCTCAAGAGGTAGCAATTACTGACTCTATTGCAAGTGCGAGACTGAAGGAAATATGCCCTAGAGGCAATAATAAAGTTATTATTTATTTTCTCATATCATGATAAATGTTTATTATTCATGCTAGAATTGTATTAACCGGAAACATAATACATGTGTGAATACATAGACAAACATAGTGTCACTAGTATGCCTCTACTTGACTAGCTCTTTGATCAAAGATGGTTGAGTTTCCTAGCCATAGACATGAGTTGTCATTTGATCAACGGGATCACATCATTAGGAGAATGATGTGATTGACATGACCCATTCCGTTAGCTTAGCACTTGATCATTTAGTTTACTACTATTGCTTTATTCTTGACTTATACATGTTCCTATGACTATGAGATTATGCAACTCCCGATTATGAGAGGAACTCTTTGTGTGCTACTAAACGTCACAACATAACCGGGTGATTATAAAGGTTCTCTACAAGTGTCTCTGATGGCGCTCGCTGAGTTGGCATAGATCAAGAATAGGATTTGTCGCTCCGATTGTCGGAGAGGTACCTCTGGGCCCTCTCGGTAATGCACATCAATATAAGCCTTGGAAGCAATATGACTAAAGAGTTAGTTATGGCATTATGGAACAAGTAAAGAGACTTGCCGATAACGGGATTGAACTAGGTATTGAGATACCGATGATCGAATCTTGGGCAAGTAACATACCGATGACAAAGGGAACAACAAATGTTGTTATGCGGTTTGACCGATAAAGATATTCATAGAATATGTAGGAACCAATATGAGCATCCAGGTTCCGGTATTGGTTATTGACCAGAGACATGTCTCGGTCATGTCTACATAGTTCTCGAACCCGTAGTGTCCGCACGCTTAAAGTTCTATGACGATCGATATTATGAGTTTTTCTGTTTGATGTACCGAAGGTAGTTTGGAGTCTCGGATATGATCACGGACATGATGAGGAGTCTCGAAATGGTCGAGACGTAAAGATCGATATATTGGACGACTATGTTCGGACACCGGAAGTGTTTCGGGAGGTTTCAGACATATACCGGAGTACTGGGGGGTTACCGGAACCCCCGGGGAGTGTATTGGG
Source organism: Triticum aestivum (assembly GCF_018294505.1). Taxonomy (NCBI): domain Eukaryota; kingdom Viridiplantae; phylum Streptophyta; class Magnoliopsida; order Poales; family Poaceae; genus Triticum; species Triticum aestivum. Next base: position 315,731,524 of record NC_057797.1, read on the forward strand.
CCTTAGTGGGAGAAGAGGAGGGCCGGCCAAGGCAGCCACATGCCCCCTCCCCCTCTAGTACGAATTGGACAAGGAGGGGGGCGCCCCCTTTCCTTCTCTTCCTCTCTCCTTTCCTGTCCTACTCCTACTCCGACTTGGAAGGGGGAGTCCTACTCCCGGTGGGAGTAGGACTCCTGATGGGGCGCACCATAGGATGCCTCCCCCTCCCCCTCCTCCACTCCATTATATACAGGGAGGGGGCACCCCTTGGAGACACAACAATTGATCATTGATCTTTTAGCCGTGTGCGGTGCCCCCCTCCACCATAATCGACCTCGGTCATATCTTAGCGGTGCTTAGGCGAAGCCCTGCGTCGGTAGCTTCAACCACACCGTCACCACGCCGTCGTGCTGACGAAGCTCTTCCTGGAAACTCTATTGGATCGTGAGTTCGCTGGACGTCACCGAGTTGAACATGTGCTGAACGTGGAGGTGCTGCACGTTCGGTACTGAGGATCGGTCGATCATGATGACGTACGACTACATCAACCGCATTGTCATAACGCTTCCACTTACGGTCTACGAGGGTACGTAGAGAACACTCTCCCCTCTTGTTGCTATGCATCACCATGATCTTGCGTGTATGTAAGATTTTTTTTGAAATTACTACGTTCCCCAACAAATCATGTAATTCATGGGATGTATAAAAATCTCCTAAAATGTATGAGGTAACTATGGGGGTCTCCTCATGAGCAATATCGGAAACATCATATGGAGAAAATGGATAGCATCCAAAACAATGCATATCCGAAGCTAGGTGGTCACGACATGGGATATGATTGAAATGATGCAAGGGAGCATATTAATATCATCACAAGTAAAACAAATGCCAATAACCATGGGCTTGTCATCTATGCCACATGTGCAAATTAGGTTTATTTTAATGACATATGCATAGTTACTATGAAGAGATTGCAAATATGACATATTGTTGATCTCATGCATAACATATGGCAAGTCAAGCGAATTATCAAACATGATGTGACCGAGAGAATTATCACAAGAAATCCCATGTAACATGCGTCAAAATCGGACTCCACATGAATTAGTTATGGTCAAAACTAAATTTAAGCAAAGTCAGTTTTCATAAGTGTCGGACGTCTGAGAATTGTCGTACTTCCGAGGTTTTGGGTCTAGTTAGGGGTGTCAGATTTCTGGTAAATACCGGTCGTTCGGCGGTTCGGAAGGCTCTGGACGTCTAAAAAAGTGTCAGATGTCCGACGAGTCTGGGTCAACTCGGGATGTCACATCCGGGGCGAAATTTTGGGCGGAAATTGGGGATTTTGGGGTCAAAATTGATGAGATTTTGTAGATGGAAAGTGAGGAAACTTGTGGAGATGCTAGATCCACTCGAAACATAGCAAATCCATGGATCAAAATCAACAAAACATCATCAAACAAACAAATCACAAAAAATTGGGGCTATTTTTGTTGGGGATTTTCGAAATTTAGGACGAAATCAAGAAAAATTAGGCTACAAAACGGCGGGGAGACTCCAAATTCGTGATCAACGTGGCTCATGATACCAAGATGATGTAGGGTGGAACCCTAGGGGCCGATATTTCATGGTTTGAAGGGGATCCCACGAAGAACACAGACACGAGAGGAACACTCAAGAACAAGTCCCATCACACATCCACTAGAAAATCAAACACACAAGATCCACATGGGTACATGAATAACAAAGGGAAATATACAAGGTGGAGTTCATCCCAAATCCAAAGGAGATGGGGGCTTGAATCCTAGAAGGATCATCTTCGTGAAGAGGTCCTGAATCCCTCGGGATCTTCTCCTAGATGGAGGTCTTGGCCTCCAATGGAGTGCTCTCTCTCTCTCTGTCTCTCTCTCTCAAGAGGAGATAGTAGCAAAGCTCACATACAAATGACCTATCATATTTGATAACCCTAGAAAGGAGAAGGCGGAGGTCTATTTATAGTCTAAGCCATAAAGGCATAAGTGGGAGAGAGATACATCGCCCAATGATAGAGGCAAAGGTGTCCCTCTTTCGATGAGATGGTGATTATCGTTTTCGAAGGAGTAGACTTTGATGATCCGACTATGATCGTGAGAGGACGTTGCGCCTTGGTAATCGCTAAACCAACTCCAAGAGGTTATTGACCACGCCGAAGCACGATCAACCTGACTATGAGGGTCTATTTCCAGCAAGTAAACAAAGAACAAGCAAGAAACTGATATTGCAATCTGGATATTGCGAATATAAGATGAAAACTTTATTGATCAAGGTGGGGGGTTCTGTGACGTCTTGGTCTGGTCGTTGAACACAAACGAAGTACACAAAGTTTCAGCTACGACGAACTTTAATCTAAACAAAACCCAAAGTCTAAACGACTCCCTAAGGGCTGTATATATGGAGGAGTAGGGGGAATTTCATGACCCCTTGTAGGAGGGGTCCGAAACCAACCCTAACTTTGTTTCCCCACACATACGGACTCTAAAAATAGTATATACTTAAGTATTTCGAAATTACATGGGCCTGGCCCAAAAATAAGGTGGCACAACACCTAAAATAAGCTATGGAAGAAATTTATGAAGGGGCATCTTGTATATTTTGTCCATGTCCTTGTAGGTCATCACAGAGGCTTCAAAGTGCTCAAATATGCACTAGAAAGGCCATACTGGATCCCTTCGCTCACGCCTTCATCTCCATGCTTGATCCTGCTCCAGTGTTCATCTCTCTTGTCCATGTAGACCCTTCATTAGTAATCAACACAAATGTGTCCAATTTTGGCAGCATCATATTCCCATGAACATTAGAATCTTCACCAAGAAACGAAAGTACCTGGTAATTCAATTGGCGTGCACGAGATTTAGTAATTGGTCTAGTATGTATAGCAGCAGGGGTTGTGGATGTAACAGTGGTATTGATGTCCTCATCATCCTCCCCTTCTTGAAATGAAGTCATCCTCTATGGAAGCTCATCTTCCCCACCCAAATAAGGCTTCAAATCTGCAATGTTAAAAGTGGGACTAACCCAGAAATCTGTAGGCATCTCAAGTTTATATGCAATATCATTTTTTTCTCTAACACCTTAAAAAATGACCATCATCTAGTGGCATTAGCTTTGATTTGCACAAATCAGGAAATCTATCCTTACAAAAATGTAAGAAAACAAGATCTCCAGGTGCAAACCCAACACGTTTTCTACCCTTATGTCTAGCACTTTTATATTTAGCATTCATACGCTCAATGTTCTCCTTAGTTGGCTCATGCATTTTAAAGATCAATTCAGCACATTGTTTAGAATCAAAATTAACCGTCCCTGAAGGTGGAAGAGACAACAAATCAATAGGTGCATGAGGTCGGAAACCATACATAATTTCAAAAGGGGACATCTTAGTAGTAGAATGCAGCGAACGATTGTAAGAAAATTCAATGTGAGGCCATCATTCTTCCCACATTTTCTTGCTATTATCCAAAACAACCCTAAGCATAGTAAAAAATGTTCTATTGACTACTTCAGTTTGTGGGTGACAAGTAGTACTAAAAAGCCATTCAGTCCCCAACTTAGCCCATAAACATCTCCAAAAGTGGCTAACAAATTTAGTATCATGATCTGAAACAATAGTATTTGGCACACCATGCAAGCGAATAATTTCATGAAAGAACAAATCAGTAACATTAGCAGCATCATCGCTTTTATGACAAGGTACGAAGTGCGCCATTTTCGAAAATCTATCCACCACAACAAATATGCTATCCCTCCCCTTCTTTGTTCGAGGTAATCCTAAAACAAAATCCACATATATATCCTTCCAAGGAACACTAGGTACAGGCAAAGGCATATATAAACCATGAGGATTGAGTTGTGACTTAAGACTTTTGGCATGTAGTGCAGCGAGCAAGAAAACGCTCAACATACCGTCTCATCTTTGGCCAAAAGAAATGTGTAACAAGTATATCCTCCGTCTTCTTCACGCCAAAGTGTCCCATTAATCCTCCTCCATGCGCCTCCTGCAACAACAAAAGACGAACGGAGCTAGTTGGAGTGCATAGCTTTTTAGCACGAAACACAAATACATCGTTAACGACGAACTTGTTCCTTGTTCTCCCTTCTTTGAAATTCTACAATACATCTTTACATTCAACATCATGCACATATTGATCTTTGATGGTCTCCAAACCAAATATTTTAAAGTCAAGTTGCGAAAGCATAGTATAATGACGAGGCAATGCATCAGCAATACCATTTTCTCTAACCTTCTTGTGTTATTGACATAAGGGAAAGTCTCAATGAAGTCAACCCATTTTGCTTGTCTACGGTTCAGTTTTGCTTTACTTCTAATGTGTTTCAAAGATTCATGATCAGAATGTACAACAAATTCTTTTGGCAATAAATAATGTTGCCATGTTTCTAAGGTCCGAACAAGAGCATATAATTCTTTATATGCAACAGGTTTGCCATCTTGTAATAACACACATCCTAATCCAATTCCACTAGCATCACATTCAAGCTCAAAAGTCTTATGAAAGTTAGGAAGTTGGAGTAATGGAGCATGTGTCAACTTATCTTTCAATACCATGAAGGCTTCTTCCTAAGAGGTACCCCAAACAAAAGGCACATCCTTCTTTGTAAGTTCATTGAGAGGTGTAGCAATGGTGCTAAAATCTCTCACAAAACTCCTATATAAACCAACGAGTCCAAGAAAGCTCCTCACTTGTGTGACAGTTTTGGGCTGCGACCAACTCTCAATAGCTTCAATCTTTGCTTTATCAACTTCAATTCCCCGTGGAGTAACAATATTCCCCGTGGAGTTACCAAACAAACATGCATCACGTAGAGCAATAAAAACAACATGTAAATGTTCCAAATGTTCTATCAAAGATTTGCTATAATCAGTATATCATCAAAATAGACTACCACAAATTGTTGGGGAATGCAGTATTTCAAAAAATTTCCTACGATCACGCAAGATCCATCTAGGAGATGCATAGTAACGAGAGGGGAAGAGTATGTCTACGTACCCTCATAGACCGACAGTGGAAGTGTTATGAAACGCGGTTGATGTAGTCGCACGTCTTCACAATCCAACCGATCAAGTACCAAATGCACGGAACCTCCGTGATCTGCACGCGTTCGGCTTGGTGATGTCGCTTGTACTCTTGATCCAGTTGAGGCCGAGGGAGAGTTTCGTCAGCACGACAGCGTGATGACTGTGATAATGAAGTTACCGACGTAGGGCTTCGCCTAAGCACTACAACGATATGACTGAGGTGGAAATCTGTGGAGGGGGCACCGCACACAGCTAAGAAATCAATTTGTGTGTCTATGGGGTGCCCCCCTCCGCCGTATATAAAGGAGTGGAGGAGGGGAGGGCCGGCCCTCTCATGGTGCGCCCAAGGGGGGGAGTCCTACTCCTAGTAGGAGTAGGTATCCTCCCTTCCCTAGTTGGAGTAGGACAAGAAGGAAGAGGGAGAGGGAGAGAAGGAAAGGGGGGCCGGCCCCCCTCCTAATTCGGATTGGGATTGGGGGGGCACCTTGGCCGCCTCCACCGCTCTCCCAGTAAGGCCCAATATGGCCCATTGACTCCCCGGGGGTTCCGGTAACCCCCCGGTACTCCGATAGATGCCCGAACTCATCCAGAACCATTCTGATGTCCAAACATAGCCTTACAATATATCAATCTTTATTTCTCGTCCATTTTGAGACTCCTCGTCATGTCCGTGATCACATCCGGGACTTCGAACTACCTTTGGTACATCAAAACACATAAACTCATAATACCGGTCGTCATTGAATGTTAAGCGTGCGGACCCTACGGGTTCGAGAACTATGTAGACATGACCAAGACTCATCTCCGGTCAATAACCAACAAAGAAACCTGGATGCTCATATTGCCTCCTACATATTCTACGAAGATCTTTATCGGTCAAACTGCATAACAGTATATGTTGTTCCCTTTGTCATCGGTATGTTACTTGCCCGAGATTCGATCGTCGGTATCTCAATACCTAGTTCAATCTCATTACCAACAAGTCTCTTTACTCATTCCGTAATGCAACACCCCGTAACTAACTCATTTGTCACATTGCTTGCAAGGCTTATAGTGATGTGCATTACCGAGAGGGCCTAGAGATACTTCTCCGATACACAGAGTGACAAATTCTAATCTCGATCTATGCCAACTCAACAAACACCATTGGAGACACCTATAGAGCATCTTTATAGTCACCCAGTTATGTTGTGACGTTTGATAGCACACTAAGTGTTCCTCCGGTATTCGGGAGTTGCATAATCTCATAGTCATAGGAACATGTATAAGTTATGGAGAAAGCAATATCAATAAACTAAACGATCATAGTGCTAAGCTAACGGATGGGTTAAGTCAATCATATCATTCTCTAATGATGTGATCCCGTTCATCAAATGACAACTCTTGTCTATGGCTAGGAAACTTAACCATCTTTGATTAATGAGCTAGTCAAGTAGAGGCATACTAGTGACACTCTGTTTGTCTATGTATTCACACATGTACTAAGTTTCTGGTTAATACAAGTCTAGCATGAATAATAAACATTTACCATGATATAAGTAAATATAAATAACAACTTTATTATTGCCTCTAGGGCATATTTCCTTCAGTCTCCCACTTGCACTAGAGTCAATAATCTAGTTCACATCGTGATGTGATTTCACACCAATAGTTCACATCTTCATGTGACTAATACCCAGAGGGTTTACTAGAGTCAATAATCTAGTTCACATCGCTATGTGATTAACACCCAAAGAGTGATCATGTTTTACTTGTGAGAGAAGTTTAGTCTACGGGTCTGCAACATTCAGATCCGTATGTATTTTGCAAATTTCTATGTCTACAATACTCTACATGGAGCTACTCTAGCTAATTGCTCCCACTTTAAATATGTACCTAGATCGAGACATAGAGTCATCTAGATCGTTGTGAAATGCTTGCATCGACGTCACTCTTTACGATGAACTCTTTTATCACCTCCATAGCCGAGAAATATTTCCATAACCCTCTAAGGATAATTTTGACCGATGTCTCGCGATCTACTCCTAGATCACTATTGTACTCCCTTGCCAAAATCATGCTAAGGTATACAATACATCTGGTACACAACATATCATACTTTATAGAACCTATGACTGAGGCATAGGGAATGACTTTCATTCTCTTTCTATTTTCCGCCGTGGTCGTGTTTTGAGTCTTACTCAACTTTACACCCTGCAATATAGGCAAGAACTCCTTCTTTGACTGTTCCATTCTGAACTACTTCAAAAATCTTGTCAAGGTATGTAATTATTAAAAAAATCTTATCAAGTGTCTTGATCTATCTCTATAGATCTTGATGCCCAATATGTAAGCAGCTTCACCGAGGCCTGTCTTTGAAAAACTCCTTTCAAAAACTCATTTATGCTTTCCAGAAAATTCTACATCATTTCCAATCTACAATATGCCATTCACATATACTTATCAGAAAGGCTGTAGTGCTCCCACTCACTTTCTTGTAAATACAAGCTTCACCGCAAGTCTGTATAAAACCATATGCTTTGCTCACTTTATCAAAGCATATATTCCAACTCCGAGAAGGTTGCACCAGTCTATAGATGGATCGCTGGAGCTTGCACACTTTGTTAGCACCTTTAGGATTGTCAAAACCTTCTTGTTGCATCATATACAACTCTTCTATAAGAAATCCACTAAGGAATGCAGTTTTGACATCCATTCGCCAGATTTCATAAAATGTGGCAATTGTTAAAATGATTCGGATAGGCTTAAGCATCGCTACGAGTGTGAAAATCTCATCGTAGTCAACATCATGAACTTTTCGAAAAAAACCTTTTGCGACAATTTGAGCTTTGTATATAGTAATACTACTATCAGCGTCTGTCTTCCTCTTGAAGATCCATTTAATCTCAATGGCTTGCCGATCATTGGGAAAGTCAACCAAAGTCCACACTTTGTTCTCATACATGGATCCCATCTCAGATTTCATGGCCTCAAGCTATTTTGCGGAATCTGGGCTCATCATCGCTTCCTCATAGTTCATAGGTTCATCATGGTCTAGTAACATGACTTCCAAAAAGGATTACCATACCACTCTGGTGCGGACCATACTCTGGTTGACCTACGAGGTTCGGTAGTAACTTGATCTGAAGTTCCATGATCATCATCATTAGCTGCCTCACTAATTGGCATAGGAATCACTAGAACTGCTGGGATATAACTATTAGGTATGACCCGCCCAGGAGGGGCCGGGTTATACCAACGGCGGTTCATTGTCACGAAGCCCATGAAGGAATCGAAGATGGTGGTTCATGAGGATTCTTATGAGGTGCCCAAGGCCCAAAGGCGGCTTAAGGCCCGTAGGTGTAAACCTCCATATATACATGACTTGTCTCGTAAGGCAAGTGTAACTAGTCACCAGGTCAGACACGTTTATGAGCTGGCCGGGACTCTGTAAGCCGCAGGGCGTCAACCTATTTATATAAAGGGACGACCGGACGGTGGTTTAGGGAAAGATACAACAAATTGAAAGCTAGGTCAAGCGTATTCACTCCCTGGTAATCGAGACATAAGCAATACCACCTCAACTGGATTAGGCCTTTACCTTCACCGCAAGGGGCCGAACTAGTATAAACTCCTTGTGTTCTTTGTCCCGTTTTACCCCTTTAAGCTAACCCTATTGCGATGGCTCCACGACTAAGTCCTTCTGCTAGGACATCTGCCGTGACAATTCCACGGTAGTTGGCGCCCACCATGGGCCAATGCATGGTGGTTTCGAGTTCTTAAAGAGGAACTTCGAAGGGATCAAAGGGTATGCTATGGGCCGGATGACTAAGATTCAACGCGGCAAGCTTCACATCGACAACGCAGGCTAGGGCCCCGAGGCCGGCTCAATCGAGTATGGGTACCCGGTCCCCTTCGGCGGAATCCACGTCTTCATCGGCAAGATCGGTGAACCGGGCCCTGAGCCGGACACCTGCACCGACATCATCGAGACAGCTCAGCGTGCACGGCCCGTCCGGGTTCAACCCACCGTGAAGCGTGCCTTCGTTGGATTCATCCATGGGGGAGAATTTGAGGAAGGATCCATGTCTGGCGGTCAGACGACCATCTATTCTGATGATGATTCGTCCACGGGCGATACTACTTCATTGTATCAACTCCAGGACGGCAGGCTTGGGGGCTGTTCCGATGGCGACAGTATTCTGGACCCCTATGAACCGCCGAACCGGGTCACGATTTTCATGGCTGGTATGCAGCCAGTGCAGAATTCTTCAGCTGCACTGGCAATGGATTCCGGGTCAGTAACGGCGACGGCGGCCGGGGCGGGAGGTCCTGCGCACCCGCCTGCTCATGTCTTGTCCGACTTATTGGACACTTTGACAACATTGTTGAAAGTAGAGGTTAACCCGGCAAATCAAACTCAGCATAATGTGGAAGTTGCAAAACTATGAGATGAGATAGCTCAAGCCAAGGAAGATCTGGCGGCGGAGGACGGAAGGATGACTGCAGAACAAGCCGCCTTGGATGCTCAGGCGCAATGAATCCAGGCTGATTCCTTCCGGCTCTCCTTGGATCAGAATGCTTCAAATGAAGTCCTGAGGAGAAGGCACTAGAGTCGTCTGCCTCCGGTTTATGAGGCGAGGAACCTCTTCAACACACCTGGTGCAGGGACCAGTGACCCGCCAGGGGTAAACCGGGCAGTAGCCGCGCTTGGGACTGGAGTGCCGGCTCAACCATGCACGATGGACCCGCCTCGTTAGAATAATATCCCACCACAACATGTGCCGACAACACCAGGTCATTATTCTAACCCTTTGGATAACATGATCGCTGCAGTGTCACGATTGGCGGCTCTCCCGGTTGAAGGCGAGTCTCCAACTGCATTTGAAATGCAGAGGGCTAGAGAGCTTCTTCAGACAACATTGGTGCAGCAGGAGGCTTATTCTTACAGTCGTGAGAGCATTCATTCAACCCCTCACCCAAACCGGAGTTATAGAAGACACATGGACTCCCCGGCGATGTCAAGTCAAACCGGCAATCCGACCCATGGGTGGCTGCATCCATGGGCACCCGACCCGAATGGGTAAGGTATGGGTCATCGTCTTCACCCATGGGTAACCCGATTAGTGATGGGCAGGGCATGGGTATAAGTTTGTACCGATGGGTTACCCGATTAAAATTATTAATTAAAGTACCTTTAAATTTCATATTCATATGTTCCATAAGATGCACATACATCAGATAGTTGTACAGAGCCCCAAACCTCATAAACAAACGACCCAGTCGGGCATGTACGTAATGTACAAGTCTTTAAAGGCCACAAGGCAAAAATGTAGGAAGCCCAACAACGCACAATTGTATTACTATTTATCTTTAGGCCTTTGGTTCTTTCACATTTCAAGAATGAAGTCCCAACAATGTTCGGCCCATACAACACACGCATCGCTGGTTCAGGCACCTGGTAAAGTTTAGTACCACCTCGGCTGGCCATGGCAATAGACACGTCGTAGAGTCTATAAAAGGCAGCTGCTGGCTGCTTGTTTATCTATAAGTTGCCAGCACAGAAACTTGTGGGTTTCAGAAGGATTTATTCCTCAAGAAGGGCAGTCATCTGTGTCATGTGACAGTAAAAATAAATATTTATTTCAAAACTGATGGGCGCCCTAATGGGTCAGGTTGCCCGATGGATTCGAGCATGGGTCTGACTCAAGACCCATGGGTAGGGTCGTGGGTCTGCTCCTTTTCCCATTTGCTATTCGGGAATGGGTTTCATCGAACTCTACCCAGTCAAACCCGACCCAACTACCGGCTTGAGTGTTAAGTAGTGAGCAGCATCGTAACCCGCCCCATAATACTCAGGCCCTGATGGATCAGGATAGAGCACGTCGGGAGGCTGAGCTGGTGGCTCAGTATGCGGCTCATCAACCATCTCCTGTTTATCCGACCGCTTCGGTGGAGGCAGGCGTGACCTCTAGAAGCACGGGTGTGTCATGTTTAGTGCCGGCTCTTCGTAATGAGCATCTGCCAAGGATTTCAAAGGATTTCGTAAGGTGGCCAACTACACAGCCGACTTACCCTCTGAGGCGTGGATTGAGAGTTATGAGATGGCCATGGAGCTGCTGGAGGTGAGCGATGCTGCGTGTGCCAAATACTTCACCATGATGCTGGATGGGACGGTTCGTACTTGGTTAAAAGGGCTGCCTGCCAACTCCATCGGGTCGTGGGCCGAGTTAAAAGCCTGATTTATCCAGAATTTTAAGGATACGTGCAAGCAGCCCATGTCGATTGTGGATTTGAATGCCTGCGCCCAAGAAGAAGGCGAGTCAACAACCCATTGGGTGCGTCGGGTCAAAGTCATCTTGCACTCATCGGATAACATCAATGCCGGCTGTCCCCATGTTAGAGAAGAATTACCGTTTTTGCCTCTTAAATAGAAGCTAGGGCAGCTCAAGCGCCACTGCAATGATATGGGGGGGGGGGGCTGATGGCGGCTGTAATTAAATATGCCAACTCTGATAGTACCAAAGACCCCGAGTCTGATGATGAAAAGCCAGGAAAGGGAAAGAAGGGTGACTACACCAAGGTTCAACATCATAACCCGGCAAGCCAGGGGGCAATGGTAAGCGCAAGGCCGATAATGATTCAGATTTTGTGGCCAATACCAAAAGGGAAAATAATGGCCAGCGTCGTAAGGGGAAGCCGCCTCCTTGGGTAGGAGGGCCAGGTCTCAATCTTGAGCAGATGATGAATCAGCCCTGCCCAAAGCATGGTTCACGGGAAAGACCGTCCAGTCACCTTTGAAAGGACTGCTACATTATGAAGGAGTTCAAAAATTCTGATTTATTCTAGAACAATCATGGGTCGGGCGGCGGCTCAGGTTTCGATGGTGCAGGTTCTCATGGCCCGGATTACGGTGGTGGCAACTCTAATGCCGGTTTCCAGGGTCACCCAAGCAATCAAGGCAATAAGGGTGGTTATCATCAACAATCCAGTCAGGGGAATCAACAACAACAATCTGGGTATCAGAGTAACCCGAAGCAGTTGAATAGTGGGCAGTACCACGTCTTCACCACAAGTTTATGCAAGTGGGATCAGAAGCTCCATAAAAGGGATGTGAACGTTGTTGAGCCAACAGTTCCTCGTTACTTGCGCTGGTTTGAGTAGCCCATTGTGTGGAGTCGTGAGGATCACCGGCCCCGGGTTGATAATCCAGGTCACTTGGCTTTGGTGGTGGCGCCTCAGGTTGGAGGATATAAATTCACTAAGGTACTCATGGACAGAGGTAGCAGTATCAATATCCTTTATTATGAAACTTTACGTCGCACGGGATTGACTGATAAAAATCTTAAACCGTCGAACACTGTCTTTCACGGTGTGGTGCCTCGTAAGTCGGAAACACCCAGTTGGTAAGATATCCCTAGAGGTTGCTTTTGGAGATGATTATGATTCCAGATGTGAGACATTGACCTTTGAAGTGGTTAAGATCAAGAGCCCTTATCTTGCTCTTTTTGGGCGGGCGGCTTATGCTAAGTTTATGGCAAGGCCTTGTTATGTTTACTTGCAGCTGAAGATGTCGGGTCACAAGGGCACTATAACAGTACATGGGAGTCGCAAGATAGGCTTGGAGTGTGAAGAAGGTGACGCTACTTGCGCTGAGTCTATCTGTGCAACAGAGGAGTTGAAGTTTTATAAAGACAATGTTGACCCGGCAGATATGACCTCTTTGAAAAAGCCAACTACGAAGCATGATCCGGTCTTGAAGTTTAAGTCGGTAGATGACACCAAGCTGGTTGATTTCGTTCCTGGCAATTCAACCAAGTAGTTTAGCATTAGTGCTAATTTGTATCCGAAATAGGAAGGCGTGCTCATCGAGTTCATCTGTGAGAACCAGGAAATCTTTGCATGGAAACCTTCTAACATGCTAGGTGTACCAAGGAACTCGCTGAGCACACTCTTAATATTGATCTGAAGTTTAAGCCGGTCAAACAATTCCTTCGTCATTTTAATGAAGAGAGGCGTAAGGCCATTGGTGAAGAAGTGGCCCGGCTCTTGGCGGCCGGGTTCATTGTTGAAGTTTTTCATCCTGAGTGGTTGACTAACCCGGTGCTGGTGCTTAAGAAGAACGACACTTGGCATATGTCTGTGGATTACACGGACTTAAATAAGGCTTGTCTGGCTGATCCTTTTGCTCTCCCTCTTATTGATCAAATTATTGACGCTACGGCGGGTTGTGAGCTTTTAAGCTTTTTGGATGCTTACTCTGGTTATCATCAGATCAAGATGGCAGTTAAGGACCAGGAGAAGATAGCTTTCATCACTCTGTTTGGAGCCTTTTGCTAAGTGTCTATGCCTTTTGGGCTCAAGAGCGCCCAAGCGACTTACCAACGGTGTGTGCAAAATTGTCTTCATAGTCAAATTGGGCGCAATGTTCATGCTTATGTGGACGATATTGTGTTAAAATCCAGGAAGAAGGAGACCCTGATTGATGATTTAAAGGATACCTTTGATAATCTCCAGGTTTATAAGATGATGCTTAACCCGGCCAAGTGTGTTTTTGGTGTACTAGCTGGTATGCTTTTGGGTTTACTGGTTTCTGACAGAGGCATTGAAGCTAACCCGGAGAAGATCAAGGCCATTACTTCCTTGGCTAAGTCGGCATGTGTCAATGATGTTCAACATCTGGCAGGTCGTATTGCGGCCTTAAGCCGGTTGGGAGAGAAGGCTTTACCACTGTACCAGATGATGAAGAAAACATATCAGTTTGTTTGAAGTGATGCTACTAATCAAGCATTTGAGGACTTAAAGAAACAGTTGGTTGAGCCGCCCGTTCTTGCTGCTCCTATTGATAAGGAGCCTTTGCTGTTATATGCGGCTGCCAATAGTCGAGCTGTTAGTGTTGCCATTGTGGTGGAAAGGAAGAAACATGCAAAGAATATCCGGTTCAACGGCTGGTTTACTATATCAATGAGGTCCTTATTGAGTCCAAATAGAGGTATCCACATTGGAAGAAGCTTCTGTATGGAGTTTTTATGGCTAGCCGAAAGCTTAAGTAATATTTTCTGGGTCATCCTATCACTGTGGTTAGTTCTGCCCCTGTAGGGGATATCATTCAATACAGGGAAGCCACAGGGCGGGTAGTCAAGTGGGACATTGAGCTTGGACCTCATGGTTTAAAGTATGTTCCCCGTACATCCATCAAGTCTCAAGCACTTGTGGATTTTATCAATGATTGGATAGAATTGCAGATGCCTGAGGAGAAGCCGGATAACACATATTGGACTATTCACTTTGATGGGTCCAGGCAGTTGGAAGGCTCGGGGGCTAGATTTGTATTAACTTCCCCACGAGGTGATAAATTTTTTTATGTTCTCCGGCTGATGTTCCCTTGTACTAACAATGCAGCTGAGTATGAGGCCTTGCTCCATGGTCTTCGGATGGCTAAGGATATGAGCTTAATCCAGGTGAGGTGTTTTGGTGACCCAGATCTGGTGGCTCAGCAAGTTTCTGGCACTTGGGATTCTAAGGATCCACTCATGGCGGCTTATCGCGAGAGGTTGATGCTATTGCCGGTCACTTCAAGGGTTATCAAGTTGAACATGTTGCTCGTAGGAAAAATGAGGCGGCCGATGCTTTAAGCCGGTTAGGGTCTCAGCGTAAGCCAATGCCACCTAACACTTTCCTGGATATTCTACATAACTCTTCTGTCAAATTGCCTACAGAGGAGGATCTTGATATTCCTGACCCGGAGGCACAACTGGTGGCGACTCTTCATGCTATTCCTGATTGGACAGATCCCTATTTGGCTTATATGACCTGGGGCGAGTTACCTGAGGATGAAACTTTGGCCAGACAGATAACCCGGCGGTCTAAGTCAATGACTATTGTTAATGGGGAATTGCATCATCATAGTGTCACATTGGCTTTTCAACATTGTATTTATCCTGAAGAAGGCTGTGAGATTCTAAGAGAGATTCATGAAGGGGATTGTGGTCATCATGCCAGGTTTAAATCCCTTTTAGCCAAGGCATTTCGTCATGGGTTTTATTGGCTGATGGCGCACACTGATGCGGAGGATCTAGTCTGTAGATGTGATGGTTGTCAGAAGTTCTCACAGCACGCTCATGTGCCAACTCAAGAAATGAGGATGATTCCAATTACTTGGCCGTTTGCAGTCTGGGGGCTTGATATGGTTGGGCCTTTCAGAAGGTCGAAGGACAAAAAGATGCACCTCCTCGTGGCAGTTGATAAGTTTACAAAGTGGGTTGAAGCAGAGCCGGTTAGTAAATGTGATGCGGCAATGATGGTTCAATTCATGAAAAAGGTGATTTTTCATTTTGGTTTTCCCCACAGTATCATAACTGATAATGGTACTAATCTATCGAAGGGTGCCATGGAGGAATTTTATCAACATGAGCATATCCGGCTTGATGTATCATCAGTGGCTCACCCCCAGTCTAAGGGTCGAGCAGAGAGAGAGCTAATCAAGAAATCCTGAGAGGCATCAAGCACCGGCTTATGGTTCCTTTATAGAGGACGCCAGGGTTTTGGGTGGAGGAGTTACCCCCAGTATTATGGAGTATAAATACTAACCCCAACAGATCTACAGGTTACATGCATTTCTTCATGGTTTTCGGAGCAGAGGCGGTTCTCGCTAGTGATATCCATCATGACTCGCTCCGTGTGGCCGCTTATGTTGAAGCTGACAATGAAAAAGCATGCCAGGGTGCACTTGATCTGTTAGATGAGGAGCGTGACATCACGACGGCTTGTTCAGCGATTTACCAGCAAGATCTGCGCCGTTATCATAGTCGCCAGGTTAAAACCAGAACTTTTTAAGAAGGTGACCTAGTCCTCTGACTTATTCAGGATCATACCGATATGCATAAATTATCCCCACCTTGGGAAGGGCCTTTTGTGGTCAGCAGGAATTTGAATAATGGATCATACTACCTTATCGATATTCGAGACCACAAGGACTCACGCAGGTCGGTGGAGGAGACCCGTCGGCCGTGGAATATTGCTCATCTTCGGCCTTATTACACTTCGGCCACCGGCTCTTACAATGTACATATCTTGACAATGTATATATTATGATGATTATAATAAAGCCGACATCCCTGATAATGCAGGGCCTCTGTCATTTTGTTTCCAAGAGTAACGAGTCTTTTTCATTCTAAATGGTCACTTGGAGGCTTCCTACTCATTGAGCATAGCTGTGAATATCCCTCTTGATCAGCTCAATGCCACACCTCTAAATGGTCACTTGGGGGCTTCCTGCTCATCGAGCACAGCTGTGAATATCCCTCTTGATCGGCGCAACGCCACAAAGCACTTGGGGCTTCCTGTTCAAACATAGGTGTATTCACCAAAGAAAACATAACGTTACTACCCTTGTGAGATGGGTTGGAACACTAGGTATATTCAGCAAAACATTCCGGGTTCTCCTGCTTTGTAGAGTCTGCCACTCCGCCCGCGTAATCCCAGAATGACAAGCCGAACTCTTGACAAGTCAATCTTACATAGACCCTGAACTTGTCAACTCTTGACAAGTCAATCTTACATAGACCCTGAACTTGTCAAGGGTAAAATGGCGGTCATGTGAGGCCGGATTCACAAAGTGTAAAAGGTTAACTCAGTGGCTTGGTGGCCCATGAAAGCCTCGGAGCTTTAGTCTTGGCGGCCTATGAAAGCCTTGTTTTCTTGCTTTGATTTGTTTTTTTGAACATTTTTGGGTTCATCTTATCATATTGACATATGATTTTAAATGATTCAGGCTATATAGCCTCGATTCTTATAGCTCATATTTGAGTGTACCCGTGGTTTCTGATATCCCGGCCTGGCTTTGGACAATAAGTCCCCATTATATGATGATATTAAATACTTGGAAGTATTGTCTTCTAAGTTTTGGGTTATCACCCTTACTGCTTTGGTATGGTAAGCCGACAGTTTAATCACATATCACAGGTATGATATTTTTGATTATATCTAATTATGATTGAATCGACCCTGCTTATGCACTGTTTTAGTAACCAGTGGTTTTATATGGGTATTATGACCAATCCTACGGTAAACTGCTAGGGCACTTGTGATTTACTTGTGTGCAGGGTAATGATTAATCTCATTGGCATAAATTGACGATGTCATAAGCATAAAAGTGTAGCTTTTCAAATGGCGGGTCAAATAGTGTTGCACAAAGCAAAAACATGCATGATGGCACGACAGATCAAAGTTTCACTAGCCTATTACATGACCTAGTGAGCCAAAAAGATCAAGTGTTTTCAGAAGTTCAAATATTTGAACCGCCCAATGGATCAGTCTTCTTGGTCTTGATGACTTGAAGCTTCTGGATCATCCTTTTCCTATTCTTCGTCCTCCTCCAACGTCTGGAAGTTTGGTGATGACCAGTCAATGCCACGTAAGGCATGGAATTCAACTTCATCATCTATAAGATTGGATGGGTCAACTTCAGGGGCAAAAGTATGCTTACGGATTGAGGGAATCAGATCCATCACTTTATAAGCCTGCGTGGGCTTCTTCTGAGCTTCTGCATCATAAGCTGGCTGATATTTTGATAGATTTGTCTCATCAGCAATCAGAGTCGCCACATGACGTATTTCCTTCATGCAGGCAACGAAGTCCTTCTGATCAAAAGAAGTGCCATCTTCTTTCAAACTTGGATGGCCAGTAGCTACCTCAACCAGGTCTAGCTCTGGTACCCATGCCTTAGCACGGCTCAAGGCCATCACAGCGCTGGTATTGCACATGACCGTTTTATCTCTTGAATCCTCGCAAGAAGAATTGATTTTTTTTAAAACATCGCTCAGCAGATTGGGTCCTTGAGTTGTTGGAGAAATCGTGGCTAGTGTGCGCTGACCTCCGGTATATAGCTGTTCAATAAGCGTATATACAACTTTAAGCTTCACGAGCGTATCTTGACTAAGGTTGCTGCTCCTTGGACCTGTGTAAATAATTGTGGAAATGATCAGTGGTGGTTTATGATATAGAAAGAAGAGATACAATTTTGATACTGGCGAGGCGGCTCACCAACGATAGCAGAAACCATTTGGGATACACGGTGTTTTAAACCGGTAAGCTCAATGGTCACATTCTGAAGATCAGCTCCTGCTTTTTCGGCCCACTGCATTAGAGCAGTTTTCTCCTCGGCCCAGGCAGTTCTTTCGGCATCAAAACCGGTCTTCAGCTTTTCTGTCTCCTCCAGACGAAATGTGAACTTTGAGTCGGCTTTCCGGGTCTCAGATTCTTGAACCTCTAGCTGAGTTTTCATATCCGCCAATTCTAGTTGAAGTTGAGCAGTGTCGTTCTGTATAAAGCACAGGTTTACAATCACATTATTATCCGGGTTACAGGCATATAAGTCCCAAGCCTTTTGCAAGCAACAACACTTGGCACTTGGGGGCTAATGCCTACCGAAAAATTCTTCATACAACGACTTATATGACTAAGTCCCAAGCACTTTGCAAGCAACAGTACTTGGCACTTGGGGGCTAATGCATATTTGCTCATATTTCATTACTACTTTATGACAACCCGGTAATGCCGCAAACAACCATTGCTGGCTCATGGGGGCTACATGAGTAAGTTCTGATCTTTAAATAATAATAAGTACCAGTTCATTCATGCTGATTAAACCGGCCCTTGGGGGCTACGGATGCAATGTTAATCATTCAAAATCTGGTTTAACTCTTATGGTGAAAGCCAACCTGGCAAGGATTCTACCAAAGATGTTTTATTGTACTCATGGCTACTCTAAGTCTACAACATGTTCAATCATATCATACGCATTAGACTTGGGGGCTGACAGAATATAAATACTGTATTAAGCTGGAGTTCATACCTCATATTTCTGGTGCATCTGTCTCGCCATATTAATCTCAAGATCGTGGCTGGTATGGACTTGATTGAGATAACCAGAGAGTACTTCACTGGCTCTTAGTTGAGAGTAGTCAGCAATATCAAATCTCACTTTTTGCCTTTCGAGATACTCCTCCTTGGCAGAGTGCTTGACCAAGACAGTGGGTTGTCCCGGTTCTTTAAAGCTACTCCTAGTGATCACAACATCATCAGTGGATGTTCCTGACGGTTTAATGGGGCTTGACGATTCAGTGCCCAAAGGGTTGACATTTGTAGGGTCACTAGAAAGATCAGGGATTTCTGGTGGAGCGTGATGGATGGGCTCTTGTGGTTGTGGTATGGGGGTGTTAGAGGCTGGAGTTTGCTGCTCGGGCTCATGGGCTTTGGGATCTTCAGCTGGTTTGGTCACCTTTGCTTTTTTGCTAGGCTTTGCTTGTCCACTACACGGGTTATGAGAGATTAGTACAAGTATAAGAGTATAAGGAGAAAGAATAAAAGTGATGTTACCCAGGGGCAGTCTTGAAAGCCGGCAGCTGGGTGTGAGATGAGTCGCCAGAGGAAGAGCGAGAAGCCTCCTGATAGTGTGAATCTGAAGGATTAAGTGGCTGGCGAATGAGACCCGCTAGTAGGTAAAAAGAGTTTAAAGTTTGGAAAGACCTCGTTTTGACGTTTCTGTGGAGCTGGAGTATTTGGTCAGCCGGACGATAATTCTTCACCTCTGCTGGTCCGAGTTTGTCGCCGACTCTCGTGCTGCTGTTGCTTAAAAAGAAAGTGAGGATCCAAATGAGGTAAGGGGTGTGAAAAGCTTACTTTCCGAGTTACCCGTCGAATTTTCTGTCTTGGCAAAGGCTCTGAGTCAA
This sequence comes from Triticum aestivum, assembly GCF_018294505.1. Taxonomy (NCBI): domain Eukaryota; kingdom Viridiplantae; phylum Streptophyta; class Magnoliopsida; order Poales; family Poaceae; genus Triticum; species Triticum aestivum. The sequence goes on from NC_057797.1 coordinate 315,751,285, forward strand.
ACGAAATGGTAGTTACCTCTTCTTCGACTACTTGACTGGTCCCCATGTCATCCTGATGATAATCAGTGTCAATTGGACAGTTGAAAAAGGAGCCAAGGGAATCAAGGGCTACCTGCAACTCAGAACTGTCGTCCAGACCAAGCATCTCGGAAGCAGTTAACTTCTTCTTGCTTTTCTTGACATTTTTCTTGGCAGCTTTCTTGGCAGCCCTAGCCTTTTTGGTAGTTTCATGGTCTGATTCTTGCTTTTCTTGTTTTTTCCAAAAGTCAGATTCAGCCTGTGACAGTCATCAAAGTTGAGTTAATACAATATTTGAATGATGAGGTGAAAGTAAGTAATTTAGAGACTCACATCCGGTGGCGGGTTAAGTTTGCAGAACGGGTTTAGACCCACTTTGCTGCAGTCTTCTGGATCTTCATTCAGAAGGGTCTTTGTCATTTCATTGATGGCCTCATCAGTTAAACGCACGGAGCTGTGGCGCAGTGGATCCTTTATACCACCCATGTAAGTACACATTAAACTGGGCCAGCGACTCAAGGGTATGATCCGCCATGAAACCCAGCACCAAACCAAGTCAATGCCAGTTAACCCATTTCCCAGCAGAGCCTTGACCTTTCCAATGCTAAGGGCAAGCTTTGCACGTTCAGCGGCAGTAAATTTTTCGGGAAGACATTGCTTTGGGTCAAGATGCTGGACACGATAGCCCAACAGTGGATTCTCATCAGTCGGAGAGGTATCTTTGCAGTAAAACCATGTCTGGTTCCAATCTTTGGGGTGACTCGGCAAGCAAGCATAGGGCAAGATAGCACCTCTTCTTCGTTGAATTGAGATTCCACCAAGTTCCAAGCTTGGTCCGTTCGTAAACTCGTTTTGGCGGTTCAAATAAAAATATTCCCTAAAGAGTTCAACACTGGGTCCCTCTTGAAGGTATACTTCGCAGAATACTTGAAAATTGCAAATGTTTGACACGGAATTGGGTCCGTTGTCTTGAGGATGGAGTTGAAAGAAGTGCAGAACATCTCGGAATTTTTTTGATCCGGGTGGTGAGAACCCCCGATTCATGTGATCAGTAAAAACGAGGACTTCATCATCCTTTGGGTGAGGTATTTCTTCGCTTGGTTTCGGGGCGCGCCAATGCATGATATCTTTTGCTGGTAAATAGCTGATGTTGACAAAGTCTTTGAGCACGTTCTCAGTAACAATTGAGGGAACCCAATTACATGAGGTGACTGTCTTCGGCGGCATTGTGAAGGAAGACGCCTAAAAGAAAGAAAATTTTGCCAGTTTAAGTTGATTCATTAAAGCCAGAAGTAAATGCTACAATATGTATTCAGATTGGCGGCTTAAGTGGGGCCTAATGATATATGGACAAACCGGTGGTGTAAGCCACCATGATAGCAATGATATTCAAGACCTGTCAAGGGCGAATTCTACTAAGTATTGAAGCAAACAAGTTTCACAGATTGGTGCTAGGATTTCGGATCTAGGACACTTCGGATAATGGAAAATATTTTTGACCTAAATTATAGTGCTCGAGCAGTTCATATGTTCAAATGGGATTTTCTTACGCGAAGGAGATGATCTAGTAATAGAAACAAGTATCACGGCTGCTGCCGTGCAGGAGAAGTGCTAAGTTTGGATCAAAGTTACTAGCTGCAGCAAAGAACAAGGATGAACTCTAAAAAACTTCGAGAAACCCTAATGGAAGATCTATAGATGAGAAAGGAGAGGCACTTACGGGATCCACTGAACAATGGAGAGATGTCGCGGCTGCTCTGGTCTAGTTCAGGTTGATGTAGCGGCCGGAGTCGAGGAAGCTGACGAGTTCGACGATGGCGGTGCTGAGGCGTGCAGGTGTGTCGCGAAGATGCGAGTAAGAAGAAAGGGAGGAAGAGGCCAGGGGAGAGGAAACAAAGGGACCCCTGGCCCTATTTATAAGGATGGAAGGATAACTGACATGTGCGGGAATCAAGGAGACCAAAAAATGGATATGTGACGATGCAAACGCCTCGATTTTCAGGATGGTTACTATGGATAAGGATCCGTTAAGATATGTTGGGTATTGTGCAAAATTAATAACAGATGATGTCATGGCGGGTTTCCGTAATTCTAGGAGATGATGTCATGGCGGGTTATAATATCTTACATAAGCAGGTGAAGAAGGATTTTTTCTATGTGTTGAACATTGACATGAACAAGGGACGACCCGGCATCGGTTTAGGGAAAGAGACAACAAATCGAAAGCTAGGTCAAGCGTATTCGCTCCCTGGTAATTGAGACATAAGCAATACCACCTCAACTGGATTAGGCCTTTACCTTCACCGCAAGGGGGCGAACCAGTATAGACTCCTTGTGTTCTTTGTCCCATTTATACCTTTTAAGCTAACCCTGTTGCGATGGCTCCACGACTAAGTCCTTCTGCTTGGACATCTGCCGTGACAATTCCATGACAAGAACTGATTTCTGTGATGAACTACTTTCCAATTCGGGAGAAGGTACAATCACCTCATCAAGTTCTAAATTCCTCCCACTCACTTCTTTCGAGAGAAACTTCTTATCTATAAAGGATCCATTCTTAGCAACGAATATCTTGCCTTCAGATCTATGATACAAGGTGTACCCACAGCTTCTTTTGGGTATTCTATGAAGAGGCACTTCTCCGATTTGGGTTTGGGCTTATCAGGTTGAAACTTTTTCATATAAGCATCGCAACCCGAAACTTTAAGAAACGACAGCTTAGGTTTCTTGCTAAACCACAGTTCATACGGTGTCCTCTCAATGGATTTTTAGACGGTTCCCTACTTAACATGAATGCATATGTCTCTAATGCATAACCCCAAAACAATAGTGGTAAATCGGTAAGAGACATCATAGATCGCACCATATCTAATAAAGTACGACTATGACGTTCAGACACACCATTACGTTGTGGTGTTCCAGGTGGCATGAGTTGCGAAACTATTCGACATTGTTTCAACTGAAGGCCAAACTCGTAACTCAAATATTTCACCTCTGCGATCAGATCATAGAAACTTTATTTTCTTGTTACGATGATTCTCTACTTCACTTTGAAATTCTTTGAACTTTTCAAACGTTTCAGACTTGTGTTTCATTAAGTAGATATACTCATATCTGCTCAAATCATCTGTGAAGGTCAGAAAATAAAGATACCCACCGCGAGCCTCAACACTCATTGGACCGCACACATCATTATGTATTATTTCTGACAAGTCTGTTGCTCACTCCATTGTTCCGGAGAATGGAGTCTTAGTCATCTTGCCCATGAGGCATGGTTCACAAGCATCAAGTGATTCATAATCAAGTGATTCCAAAAGCCCATTAGTACGGAGTTTCTTCATGCGCTTCACACCAATATGACCTGAACGGCAGTGCCACAAATAAGTTGCACTATCATTATTAACTTTGCATCTTTTCGCATCAATATTATGTGTATCACTAAACCATTTACATTGGATGTAAAACCATAGAAGGTTTTATTCATGTAAACAGAACAACAATTATTCCTTGATTTAAATGAATAACTGTATCGCAATAAACATGATCCAATCATATTTATGCTCAACGCAAACACCAAATAACATTTATTTAGTTCCAATACTAATCCTGAAGGAAAAAGGGAGTGTGCAATGGTGATCTTATCAACCTTGGAATCACTTCCAACACACATCATCACCTCACCCTTAACTAGTCTTTGTTTATTTTGCAGCTCTCGTTTCGAGTTACTACTCTTAGCAAATAAACCAGTATCAAATACTGAGGGGTTGCTATAAACACTAGTACACGGCAATAACATGTACACCAAATATACTTTTGTTCACTTTGCCATCTTTCTTATCCGCCAAGTATCTAGGGTAGTTCCACTTCTAGTGACCATTTCCTTTGCAGTAGAAGCACTCAGTTCCAGGCTTGGGGTCTAGCTTTGGGCTTCTTCATGGGTTCAGCAACTTGCTTGTTATTCTTCTTTGAAGTTCCTCTTTCTATCACTTTGCCCTTTTCTTCAAACTAGTGGTCTTGTTAACCATCAACACTTGATGCTATTTCTTAATTTCTACCTTCGCCAATTTCAGCATCGCGAAGAGCTTGGGAATTACTTTTGTCATCCCTTGCATATTATAGTTCATCACTAAGTTCTAGTAACTTGGTGATAGTGACTAGAGAACTTTGTCAATTATTGTCTTATCTGGAAGATTAACTCCCACTTGATTCAAGCAATTGTAGTACCCAGACAATTTGAGCACATGCTCACTGGTTGAGCTATTCTCCTCCATCTTGTAGGCAAATTACTGTCAGTGGTCTCATACCTCTCGACACGAGCATGAGTATGAAATACCAATTTTAACTCTTAGAACATCTTATATGCTCTGTGGCATTCAAAACGTTTTTGAAGTCCCGGTTCTAAGCAATAAAGCATGGTGCACTAAAATATTTAATTAGTCATCATACCGAGCTTTGTCAAACGTTCATAACATGTGCATCTGCTCCTGCAATAGGTCTGTCACCTTGCGGTACATCAAGGACCTAATTCTTATGTGCAGCAATGAGGATAATCCTTAGATCACGGACCAAGTCCGCATCATTGCTACTATCATCTTTCAACATAGTTTTACTCTAGGAACATATCAAAAATAAACGGGGAGCTACATCGCAAACTATTGATCTACAACATAGATATGCTAATTCTATCAGGACTAAGTTCATGATAAATTAAAGTTCAATATAATCATATACCTTAAGAACTCCCACTTAGATAGACATCCCTCTAATCGTCTAAGTGATCACGTGATCCATATCAACTAAACCATGTCCGATCATCAGGTGAGATGGAGTAGTTTTCAATGGTGAACATCACTATGTCGATCATATCTACGATTCATGCTCGACCTTTCGGTCTCAGTGTTCCGAGGCCATATCTGCATATGCTAGGCTTGTCAAGTTTAACCCGAGTATTCTTCTTGTGCAAAACTGGCTTGCACCCGTTGTATGTGAACGTAGAGCTTATCACACCCAATCATCATGTCGTGTCTCGGCACGACGAACTGTAGCAACGGTTTATACTCAGGGAGAACACTTGTACCTTGAAATTTAGTGAGAGATCACCTTATAATGCTACCACCATACTAAGCAGAATAAGATGCATAAATGATAAACATAACATGCAATCAACTAAGTGATATGATATGGCCATCATCATCTTGTGCGTTTTGATCTCCATCTCCAAAGCACCGTCATGATCACCATCGTCACCGGCTTGACACCTTGATCTCCATCGAAGCTTCATTGTTGTCTTGCCAACTATTGCTTCTACGACTATTGCCACTGCTTAGTGATAAAGTAAAGCAATTACATGGCGATTGCATTTCATACAATAAAGAGACAACTATATGGCTCCTGCCAATTGCCGATAATTGTGTTTCAAAACATGATCATATCATACAACAATTTATATAATCACATCTTGACCACATCACATCACAACATGCCCTGCAAAAACAAGTTAGACGTCCTCTACTTTGTTGTTGCAAGTTTTACGTGGCTGCTATGGGCTTCTAGCAAGAACCGTTCTTACCTACGCATCAAAACCACAACGTAATATAGTGATTGCTTTTTGATCTTTAGAAAGAACCATGTTCATTGAAACCGATTCAACTAAAGTTGGAGAAACAAACACCCACTAGCCACCTGTGTGCGAAGCAAATCGGTAGAACCAGTCTTGCATAAGCGTACGTGTAATATCGGTCTGAGCCGCTTCATCCAACATTACCGCTGAATCAAGAATCAAGTAGTGATGGCAAGCAATATTTATATACTCACGCCCACAACTCCTTTGTGTTCTACTTGTGCATATAACATCTACGCATAGACCTGGCTCGGATGCCACTATTGGGGAATGCAGTATTTCAAAAAAATTCTTACAATCACGCAAGATCTATCTAGGAGATGCATAGCAACGAGAGGGGGAGAGTATGTCTACGTACCCTCATAGACCGACAGTGGAAGCGTTATGAAACGCGGTTGATGTAGTCGAACGTCTTCACGATCCAACCGATCAAGTACCGAATGCATGACACCTCCGTGATCTGCACACATTCAGCTCGGTGACGTCCCTCATACTCTTGATCCATTTGAGGCCGAGGGAGAGTTTCTTCAGCCCGACGGCATGATAACGGTGATGATGAAGTTACCGACGCAGGGCTTCTCCTAAGCACTACTATAATATGACCGAGGTGGAAATCTATGGAGGAGGGCACCGCACACGGCTAAGAAATCAACTTGTGTGTCTATGTTGTGCCCCCTCCCCTGTATATAAAGGAGTGGAAGAGGGGAGGGCTGACCCTCTCATGGCGCGCCCAAGGGGGGGGGTCCTACTCACAGTAGGAGTAGGTTTCCCACCTTCCCTAGTTGGAGTAGGAGAAGAAGGAAGAGGGAAAGGGAGAGAAGGAAAGGGGGCCCAACCCCCTCCCAATTCGGATTGGGCTTGGGGGGCGCCCCCACCTTGGTCACCTCCTCCTCTCTCCCACTAAGGCCCAATAAGGCCCATTGACTCCCCGGGGGGTTCCGGTAACCCCCAGTACTCCGTTAAATGCCCGAACTCATCCGGAACCATGCCGATGTCCAAACATGGCCTTCCAATATAGCGATCTTTATGTCTCGACCAATATGAGACTCCTCATCATGTCCGTGATCACATCCGGGACACCAAACTACCTTCGGTACATCAAAACACATAAACTCATAATACCAATCTCATCGAACGTTAAGCGTGAGGACCCTACAGGTTCAAGAACTATATAGGCATCACCAAGACTCATCTCCGGTCAATAACCAACAACGGAACCTGGATGCTCATAGTGGCTCCTACATATTCTACGAAGATCTTTATCGGTCAAACCGCATAACAGTATACGTTGTTCCCTTTGTCATCGATATGTTACTTGCCCAAGATTCGATTGTCAGTATCTCAATACCTATCTCAATCTCATTACCGAAAAGTCTCTTTACTCGTTCCGTAATGCAACATCCCATAACTAACTCACACTACAAAAAAAGACACATCCGTCACATTTTGGGCCAAACAATTTTTGTGTGTCATACTTATGACACCTCTATGACCATAATTGTGACCAAACCTGGTATCATCATTACAAAAATGGCCTTTTCGTCCTGGGCGAGCCGGAGATGCAGCTGCATGACATTCTTTTGGCCGTCCATGACGGAAAAAATGTGGTAGAAGCGAGGGCGCGGAAAATATCGGGGAGTTCCCGGTTATGGTGGGTGGTCGGGGGCCGAGCGATGCACGTTTCTCTCGTACACGTACATGCGTGGGTGCAAGGCGTTGGGCTCTAACTGAACCTAAGTGATGTGTTGGGATCTAACTGAACTCGAGCGATTGCACTGTAGGCTACGCGTTACACTGAACCCGAGCGATCGATCGATCCCTTGTTGTTAACTGAACCCGAGTGATTCCTTCGCTACTGCTGCTAACTGAAGCCAATCGATGTTGCCTCTAGATGAACAATGAGCATTGTTTGGGGGTTTGGATGAACAGTTCCCGGTGGGAGTTGGATGAACAAGAACTAGTGGTAGTAGAGGCCGTTGCCGTTGGATGAACAGTACCCCGATCAATCGAGCCAGTGGATGAATAGGACCTCATGGAGGGCTGGATGAACAGGACCCCGTGGAGGGCTGGTTGAACAGTAGCCGATGGAGGGCTGGTTGAACAGTAGCCGGTGGAGGGCTGGATGAACAGTAGCCCGTGGAGGGGTGGTTGAACAGGACCCCGTGGACAGGGCTGGTTGAACAGTAGCCGGTGGAGGCTGGATGAACAGGAGCCCGTGGATGAATAGTCGCAGGTGGAGGCTGGAGGAGGTCGACGATGGATGAAAAGTAGCCTGTGGAGGCTGGAGGAGTTCGGCGGTGGAGATGAACAATATCCCGTAGAGTCCCATTTTGCGGTACGCCACACCCCTCCCTATGAACAGGACTCCCGTTTCGATCATAGCGCTCCAACACAAGTTCGTTTCCTCTGTTTTGCGGTACGCCACACCCCTCCTGATCAACAGGACCCCGTTTCGACCATAGGAGGTCCGTTTCCTCCGTTTTGCGGTATGCCAGACCCCTCCCAATGAACAGGATCCCGTTTCCATCATGACCGGTCGAACACAAGGCTATTTCCTCCGTTCCACGGTACGCCAGGCCTCGTTTCCCTCGCCTGTTCCATCCAAGCCGGTTGGCTCCCGATGAACAACACGCGTTTCGTTGCCTCCCGATGAACACAACACATTCCGTTGCCTCCCCAAGAACATGACCATGACGCAGTTTCTCCATTTCGATCCAGCCACAACCATGTACACGAGCCCTGGCCATACGTATGTGCGAGTAGGCATTCGAGACCCCACCCGTATGTACATACGTGGCCGTATTTACTTCCTTGCACCTTGGACGCTGTACGTACGTGTACGTGCTATGTGCGCACCTCTACTACCACACATGCGCGCCTCTACTACCACACATGCGCGCCTCTACATCGACTAGTATGTACGTACACGTTCGCGACCAGAATGACAACGCAACGTACGCTTCGACCAGGTGGGTCCCGACTGTCAGGCACTTCCTTGCATGAGAAGATGTAGCTGGAGGGTCCCAGCAGTCAGGGGGAGAAAACATTATTTTTCAGGGTAAAAGGATGCAGTTGCTTGCATAAGTCCATGGGTGTGGTGCGTCCCCACTGTCAGCCTCTCACGTACAGTCATCTTCCGATGACTCTCGGTTGTTGACCACGTTGACCACACCGTGCCGAGCGCACCAAGGCCGATGGACGATGGCGACGCCCCAGACTGGAATGACCCAAAGATGGGGAAGACATGGCAGTGGAGTCGCAGATGGAGAGGAGTGGGAAACTTGACTGGTTCGGGTGCCCGGCAGCACTGCCGCGGTGCCGCCCATGAGAGACAGGAGCAAGAACAGAGGTTGAAGAAGGAGCACGGCTGTTGGATTAACATCCAATGGTCCAGCTGCTAGAATCCTTTGTTGACTAAGTTTACAACCTGCATACACGTCCGCTTAGTAGGCCCACAAGTCAGCCACCAAATCTGACAGGTCCCAGCTGTCAACGAGAGGAATATTTTTTTTGCATAACAAGGAGGCACTTCCTTCCGTACGAAGATACAGCCGGTGGGTCCTAGCTATCAGTGGGAGGAAACATTTTTTTCCAGCTTAATAAGGAGGAACTTTCCTTGCGTGCAACCATGGACCTCGTGGGTTCCAGCCGTCGGGGTCTCCATGTATAGTCCTCTTCTGATGACTCTCATTTGTTGACCACGCCGCACCGGGCGCAGCGACGCGGTGGGCGATGGCCAGGCCATGGACGAGAACGACCCGGAGATGGGAAGACGTGGTAGTGGAGTCGCAGATTGAGACGAGGAGAAGGGTTATAACTGGTTCTGGTGCGGCGTGGGGTTGCAGTCGGTGGAGAATAACAGGAGGTGTGGAGGGGTGGAGGTATAGCATGGCCGGCAGTGGGCTAGCACTTTGCAATGATACGTGCTAAGCAGATCCGCTAGCCGTCGGAGGCCGAACAAGCGGTCCCGACGACGCTGGAGGAAGAAGACGAGAGATTGAAGGTGCATGCCGGCTGTTGGATATAAATCCAATGGTTGTGGATGTCATAACCATCTGTTGACCAAGTTGACAACGCCCTGCGTAGGCTTCGACCTGTTGGCCCACATGTCAGCCTGCAAAATGTGGCATATATTTAACCCATGTTTTGTCCATTTGTTGGGCTGGGTGAACAAATAATTTCGCGTCAATGCGGCCCATTTATATTTTCTATGAAATCCCATCACATTTGCACTTTCTTTAAATACACGAATTAGCTGGGCTTGTTCTATATATAATGTTAGGTTAGAAGGAGAAATTAATATCAAACAATAGACCGGAGCGCCACATTTTATATATATATAATTAACAAATTAGCGAGTTATTGCTCAAAATGAAAATGAGCGAGTTATTATTACATTGGTCCTTAAAATCTTCGCAAGCTTTTGTATGCAATCACCAGGATTTTCCTTGCCTGTGAGTCAAAAACAACCAGGATTTTCCTTCCCAACTTCTGTTAAACATTTACTTTTGTAAGTTAATAACACGAGGGATGTTTTTATAATGTATATATAAGTCTCTATAAAATATACGATAATAGTAATAATATCAATATATATAATGTTGTTAGAAGGGAAAACATAAATTGGAGACAACATTATTATTCTTATATATAGATAAATAGAACAAAGATCTACGTTTTATTAAGAAAAATACATTGGGCTGCTGATCTTTAAGAAAAAAGCCCATAGGCCGGTATGGACCTCAAAAACTAAGTTGAAACCACTGTCTCCGTATGTCGTGGGCTACGCATGTTAAAAACAAAACCTAGGCCTAGCGGATACTTGTCCGCCCTCTGGAAAAAAATGATACCAACTAGATCCCCGAGTGAACTGGATTAAACAGGGGGTCGGCGACATGACTGAAGAAGCACATTAGGAGCGAATTTTTTTCTTGAGTGGATGGCTCTCGATGGTGTTTTTTACTTGCCTCTACACCATCCAACTTGTATTTTTAGCCTCCCAGTCCGTGGTGGACCAGCAACCCATTTGCTGGGCGGGCCAACCTACAGAAACCAGCACTCAATTTTTCATCAAGCCTGAAAAACAACGCAGTACTTTGTTTGTTTTGAGACCGAAAACATTACGGCAGGGGTTGAGCGGGGGAGGGGGAAGACAGAGCAAAAAGATTAAAAAGAGCTGATGTGCCATTGCTACCCTAACAAAGCAGGTGCAATTCTTCTCGGGAAGAAGGTGTGCCATTGACACCCACACGTCGCAAATCCCACAGTAGGTATACTAACAAGTTCACACACAAGTACAACAGAAAAGGTAAACATTTGTATCAAACTCAGGTTCACAGGACACGTTCATATTCATAGCCAACATTCACAATCAACAACTCAAAAGATTCATATATACACAAGTTCAGCATGTATATGCATCCAAGTGATTGATAGATCACACGACAATATTCCTAGATAATTCATAAAAAGATTCAGATATACACATGTTCAGTATGTTTATGCATCCAAATGATTGAGATCACAGCCAATATCATCCATGGACAAACTTTATTTACCTAGGGTACATACTGGTAAATGTTGTTCAATCGGAGGTACTTGTTGATAAAATTATTGCTTTTAGGAGTAAACTTTCGAGTACATAAGAGGCAGCACAGACAATCTGAACTTTGCTTGTAGGTTTATCCTCAAATAGTGGCCTCATGCCGAGGGAGGTTTGAGCAACTTGGCCACTACTTTCATCCAACTGGTTTACTGGCTCATCTTGATCCTGTAGCTTACCAAAAATCTACATTGCAGACAAGAAAGGAGGCGATTGAGAAAATGAACCACCCAATTTTTGTGTGCATTTCAACTGAAATGGAGCATCCCTGGCGTGCAGACTGATTAAGTTCCAGATGAATATACGCATCACCCAACTTGTCTGGAATCTTTAGACTCCATGCCATACAGCTCGCTACCATATGTGCCGATAACCAAAAGGCACAAGTTGGGACCAAAGACTGGACTGCGTTTTTCTGGGCTATGCACTAATCAATATTTTTGGTGTTCACTCTCCTAATACTTGGAGTTTGACAACTGGTTGATGCCGGTTGATACTCGAATGAATATAGGCACTTATTCTTGTCAACATTGATGCTTGTATGAGTGAACTTTGGAGTACATAGCAGCAGCATAAGTACATGTCCATCTGATCTTTTTGTGCAGTTCTACTGAAATCACCCAATGTAACGATTTTTCTACGAGTTCAGGCTCCAAGTTACTCCTTTATGAAATCGTCAAACAGTAGCACAATACCAATACATATGACACGCACAATAATCAGGATAAAGACCAGTACCAACCTGTGTGAGGTAGCATATCAATTACTATTTCCTTTGACTGGAAGCCAAGATAAGCCAATCGACTGAAAGAAAAGGAAGGAAGCAAGCCCATATTAGAAACTGACAGGAAAGGAAGGAAGCTGTCGAGGCAATGAAGCACCCAAAGTTTTTGTGCAGTTCCACCAAAATCGAGCATCCCTGTTGGCACTTATATTGAGAGAGTGTGATTACTGTAATAGTGGCACTAGTTGATGAAACATACACTAACAAATAGAAGCACCCTCATTATCTTAATGGGTAAAGTTAGCAACATAGTAGTCTTGCTTAAAGAGAGGTATTAGTTTATTTAATCAATGCCAATTAGCTCAACACTCAAAGCATTGCCATGTATCATAGGTTGCAAAACTTTAATGTGCAAAGATAAAGGAGTTTCTCATGAAAGTAACACGATAGAAATAGAGATAACATCAAACTAATATGGATGAAGGCCTTAGGCCGGTACCAACCTGAGCAAAAAACATATTCATGTAGTCCCAGAAGAGATGATAAAGCACTCACTGGAATCACTCAATACTATATATTTTTGTGCACTTCAAATGTATGGTTGAAATCACTCTTGTTTTACCACTGCTGAGATTATATCGAAAGATTATCAAGAACTTCCAGCAGAGTTAAAGCACTGGCTGGGATACAGTTCATTGTATTGTCTTGTGTAGTTACACTAAAATGTATGATTGGCACAACACGAGCCCTGTTTGCACAAGTAGGAACAAGGTGAAACCTTCATTAGCTTAGTGAGAAAGGATAGAAATACATTAGCATATTACTCTAACAGTAGCATCAAATTCATCATTGTAACGCCCTCGATGCGGCTATATCTCCTACGTGTCGAAGCACGACTTAGAGGCATAACCGCATTGAAAGCAATGTCACAAGTAAGGAAATCTTCACAACAACCCATTTAAATAGATAATAAGGGGAAAGGTACATAGTTGGCTTACACTCGCCACGTCACACAAAGTACATAAATAGCATTACATCAACCAATACAATCATGGTCCGACTACGGTACCAAAATAAAAGATCAACCCCAACATGCGACACGGTCCCGATCGCCCCAATTGGGCACCACTATGGATCATCAGGGAAAGACACATTGTAACGGCGTGAGTCTTCGTCGAACTCCCACTTGAGCTCAAGCGCATCATCTGGAACGGAGTCATCGGGCCCTACATCTGGTTTGGAAGTAATCTATGAGCCACGGGGACTCAGCAATCTCGCACCCTCGCGATCAAGGCTATTTAAGCTTATAGGTAAAGGCAAGGTAATATGTGGAGCTGCAGCGAGCGACTAGCATATATGGTGGCTAACCTATTCGCAAAAGAGAGCGAGAAGAGAAGGCAAAGCACGAACGAAGAACTAGAGAACAACCTACGGCAAACATTACTCCAACACCGTGTTCACTTCCCGGACTCCGCTGAAAAGAGACCATCACGGTAACACACGCGTTTGATTCGTTTTAATTAAATTAAGGTTCAAGTTATCTACAATCGGACATTAACAAATTCCCATCTGCCCATAACCACGGGCACGGCTTTCGAAAGTTCAAATCCCTGCAGGGGAGACCCAACTTAGCCCATGACAAGCTCTCATAGTCGACGAAGGATAAACCTTCTCCCGAGACATTCCGATCAGACTCGGTATCCTGGTTCTACAAGACAACTTCGACAAGTTAAAACAAATTCAGCAACACCGCCCGAATCTGCCGACAAATCCTGATAGGAGCTGCACATATCTCGTTCTCAGGGCACTCTCAGATGAGCAATCCGTACAACTAAAACCAAACCTCGAGTTTCCCCGAGGGGGCGCTGCACAGGGCTCCAGTTTGGACCAACACTCTGAGGAGCACTGGTCGGGGGGGGGGGGGAGGTTTAAATAAGATGACCCTCGGGCTCCGGAAACCCAAGGGAAAAAGAGGCTAGGTGGAAAATGGTAAAACCAAGGTTGGGCATTGCTGGAAGAGTTTTAATCAAGGCGATTTGTCAAGTGGTTCCCATTATTACCCAACCGCGTAAGGAACGCAAAATCTGGGAACATAACACATTTATGACGGAAACTAGGGCGGCAAGAGTGGAACAAAACACTAGGCAAAGGCCGAGCCTTCCACCCTTTACCAAGTATATAGATGCATTAAGATAACAATATAATAGAGTGATATCCCAACAAGAAAATAATGTTCCAACAAGGAATGATCTCCAATCTTCACCTGCAAGTAGCAACACTATAAGAGGGGCTGAGCAAAGCGGTAACATAGCCAATCAACGGTTTGCTAGGACATGGTGGGTTAGAGGTTTGACATGGAAATTTGGGAGGCATGATAAGCAAGTGGTAGGCATCATATCATAGGCATAGCAAAAAAGCGAGCATCTAGCAAAGCAAAGATAGAAGTGATTTCGAGGGTATGATCATCTTGCCTGCAAAGTTGTCAGAGTCGATTGGATCCTCGAAAGCAAACTCAACGGGCTCCTCGTTAGCGAACTCATCTCCCGGCTCTACCCAAACAAGACAAACAAGCAAAAGGAACACAATTAACCACGTGCAAATGCTCGAACAACATGATGCAAACATGGTATGCTATGCGGGATGCGGTATGTGATGCATATGCAAGATTTGACTAGGAATGATTGATCCTGGCCTCAACTTGGAAATCCAAGTGTGCCACTGGAAAGGTTAGGTGATTTCACTTGAAATCGATATAAAGAACACCGGAATCGGAGACACGGTTTGGAAATGGCAAGCAAAACAAATATGGCACCGGTCTACGACAAACAACAAGTAGCCATCTAAATGCATCAAGATAATTATGCTACATCACTCAATCATGAAAAAAAATACATGGCAGGGATCCACTCATAATGCTTGAGAAAAGAGGAACACAAATCTACGGCAATTCATCCATTAATAGGTTAAAACAAGCATGGCAAAAGTGCAATTTATAAACAGGTTTCAGACTTCGTGAAATTAACACAAGCCTGGAATTTCAGATCAGGTAGCACACTTTGGAGCATGAAAACTATATGCTACAGGAACTTAACATGGCAAAGCAAGGCATGAAATGGAGCTACTCAAAGAGCTTAACAAAAGTCCCTTTGTGACCTTGAGCCAAAAGGGATCAGAAAATACAATTGCAAGCATGTAAACATGGCAAAAACATAATCAGATTACAGACTCAGTGAAAAGCTGGAGCATGCAAATCTGTTAACGAGTAGGCATGTTCACGAGCTCGATGCACTCACTACAGAGCAAGGCATGACAAACTAAGCATACACCCATCAAGAATACATATTATATAAGCTAGACATGGCAATAACAACAACATAGCATGCATGGATCAACAACAACATCCTCGGCAAAATCGCTAACAAGTAGACAATCTACCCAAGATTCACGAAATAGCAAAAGTAGAGCTCGATTTACTAAATCTAGGGTGCTCCATAATTTCAAACAAAGACATGGACGGATAGAGCACCACAAGAATAACAAATCATCCTTATTGATCATACTCAAAAGAGGCACGGATCACTAGGAAACAACAAGAACATATGGCATATTGATAAAAACAGATCAAGGACTTAGAGAAATTCTAAGTCCCTGAAATCAGCATTAACGAATGCACTACATTGCAAGCTTGTGCTAGTCACCACACATATCACCAAAAATACATGGATAGCACCTCTGTAAAGATGGCATGGCATATAACAAAACACATGTAGAGCTCAGGAGCATATCATGCACACATTAATCATGGCAAAAATGACAAATAGCGATTTGGTGCAGCAGATCTGACAACGAACTCAAATAGCTCTCTTCCAACAGCATTTCGGGCATCAAGATAAAATCAAATGAAAATGATGCAATGAGATGCAATGATGTGCTCTCTGAGACGAACATTTTGATATGCTACATGCGCAAAACGGAGCTACGGATGCAAAGTTATAGCATGATGAAAAACGCAAAAAATATTACGGTTTCTGAGAAGAAGTCAACCGAGATTTCAGATCTAGATCCAGATCTGGGTACTGTAGCAGCGCGTGAACCGAGGTTCGCCGGCCGGAGTTTGAGGTCGCCAGACTTGGGGCAGAGGTCGCCGGACTTGGCGGAGGAAGGAGCCGGCGAGGAGAGGGACTTGGCGCGGCGAGGTGACGGCGGTTGGTGGCGGCGGAGGCGCTCGATGAGGGTGGCAGTCAGCGACGGACGGGGCCGGCGAGGCGGCGCTGGGGCAGCGCTAGGACGGCGGCAGGCGGCAGGGCGATGGCGCGGGCGGCGCGCGGCTCGGGGAGCCCGTGGGGCGGCGGCGACCGAGTGCGGGCCGGGGAGGGCCCCGTGCGGGCCTGGCGGGCCGGCGGCGGAGGGGGCGGCGATGTGGGCACGCTAGCCCACATGGCACGCTGCGATTGGTCCGGCAAAGCGGCGGACAATGTCCGGCCGGACGGAAAGTGTCCGGCGGCACGTGGAGAGGTAGGGGACTAGGGTTTCGTCCGTGATTTCGAATGGGGAGTCTTTATATAGGCATAGAGGGAGCTAGGAGAGTCCAAATGAGGTGCGGTTTTCGGCCACACGATCGTGTTCGAACACTCTAGATGATGGAGAGGGTTTTGGTGGGTTTTGGGCCAAATTGGAGGGGTGTTGGGCTGCAACACACACGAGGCCTTCTTGGTCCCTCGGTTAACCGTTGGAGTATCAAACGAAGTCCAAATGGTATGAAACTTGACAGGCGGTCTACCGGTAGTAAACCAAGGCCGCTTGGCAAGTCTCGGTCCAATCCAGAAATGTTTAACCCCAACACACGAAAGGAAGGTAGAAATGACCACCGGAGGATATAGGAGCGCCGGAATGCAAAACGGACAACGGGGAAAATGCTCGGATGCATGAGACGAACACGTATGCAAATGCAATGCACATGATGACATGATATGAGATGCATGACAATGACAACAACACATGGAGACAAAAACCCGAACCCGAGGAAATAAAATAACTTAGCGCCGGAAACGGCAAGAGTTGGAGTGCATATAAGATAAATTACATCCGGGGTGTTACAACACTCCACCACTATGAGAGGATCTCGTCCCGAGATCTTGGACTGGAAGAACGTCGGGTACTCAGAACGGAGGTGATCCTCGCGTTCCCAGGTGGCTTCACGGTCAGAATGGTGTGACCACTTGACTTTGAGGAATTTGATTGACTTATTGCGAGTCTTGCGTTCAGCCTCTTCAAGAATAGCAACAGGGTGCTCACGATAAGAGAGATCTTCTTGGAGATCAATGTCTTCGAAGTTGATGGTGCGGTTTGGAGTCTTGAAGCACTTGCGGAGCTGAGAGACATGGAACACGTCGTGCACATTTGCAAAGTTTCAAGGAAGCTCAAGTTGATAGGCGAGATCGCCTTTCTTGCTGACGATTTTGAAAGGACCCACGTATCTCGGGGCAAGCTTCCCTTTGATACTGAAGCGACGAGTACCTTTCATAGGAGAGACGCGGAGGTAAACATGATCTCCGATCTCAAAAAGCCAAATAACGGTGCTTACTATCATAGTAGCTCTTCTGGCGCGATTGCGCTGCTTTGAGGTTATCACGAATGACTTTGCACATTTCCTCTGCCTCTGTGATCAAGTCATTACCAAGAAGTTGACGTTCACCGGTTTCAGCCCAGTTGAGAGGAGTACGGAACTTCCTGCCATACATAATTTCGAATGGGGCCTTGCCCGAACTGGCTTGAAAACTGTTGTTGTAGGAGAATTCGGCATATGGAAGGCAATCTTCCCACTTCATACCGAAGGAGATCACACAAGCCCTGAGCATATCTTCAAGAATCTGATTGACACGCTCGACTTGACCGCTATTTTGGGGATCGAAAGCTGTGCTGAAGCGGATGTTGGTGCCCATAGCCTTCTGAAAAGACTCCCAAAACATGGAGGTAAAAATGCTGCCACGGTCTGAAGAGATCACCTGTGGAATACCGTGCAGAGAGACAATCCGAGAGGTCTGAAGAGATCAACTTGTAACGCCCTCGATGCGGCTATATCTCCTACGTGTCGAAGCACGACTTAGAGGAATAACCGCATTGAAAGCAATGTCGCAAGTAAGATAATCTTCACAACAACCCATGTAAATAGATAATAAGGGGAAAGGTACATAGTTGGCTTACACTCGCCACGTCACACAAAGTACATAAGTAGCATTACATCAACCAATACAATCATGGTCCGACTACGGTACCAAAATAAAAGATCAACCCCAACATGCAACACGGTCCCGATCGCCCCAACTGGGCACCACTACGGATCATCAGGGAAAGACACATTGTAATGGCGTGAGTCTTCGTCGAACTCCCACTTGAGCTCAAGCGCATCATCTGGAACGGAGTCATCGGGCCCTGCATCTGGTTTGGAAGTAATCTATGAGCCACGGGGACTCAGCAATCTCGCACCCTCGCGATCAAGGCTATTTAAGCTTATAGGTAAAGGCAAGGTAATATGTGGAGCTGCAGCAAGTGCCTAGCATATATGGTGGCTAACCTGTTCGCAAAAGAGAGCGAGAAGAGAAGGCAAAGCACGAACAAAGAACTAGAGAACAACCTACGGCAAACATTACTCCAACATCGTGTTCACTTCCCGGACTCCGCCGAGAAGAGACCATCACGGTAACACACGCGTTTGATTTGTTTTAATTAAATTAAGGTTCAAGTTATCTACAATCGGAAATTAACAAATTCCCATCTGTCCATAACCGCGGGCACGACTTTCGAAAGTTCAAATCGCTGTAGGGGAGTCCCAACTTAGCCCATGACAAGCTCTCATGGTCAACGAAGGATAAACCTTCTCCTGAGACATTCCGATCAGACTCTATATCCCGGTTCTACAAGACAACTTCGACAAGTTAAAACAAATCCAGCAACACCGCCTGAATGTGCCGACAAATCCCGATAGGAGCTGCACATATCTCGTTCTCAGGGCACACTCAGATGAGCAATCTGTACAACTAAAACCAAACCTCGAGTTTCCCTGTGCGCTGCACAGGGCTCTAGTTTGGAACAACACTCAGAGGAGCACTGGCCCGGGGGGGGGGGGGGGGTTAAATAAGATGACCCTCGGGCACCGGAAACTCAAGGGAAAAAGAGGCTAGGTGGCAAATGGTAAAACCAAGGTTGGGCATTGCAGGAAGAGTTTTAATCAAGGCGATTTGTCAAGGGGTTCCCATTATTACCCAACCGCGTAAGGAACGCAAAATCCGGGAACATAACACCGATATGACGAAAACTAGGGCGGCAAGAGTGGAACAAAACACTAGACAAAGGCCGAGCCTTCCACCCTTTACCAAGTATATAGATGCATTAAGATAACAAGATAATATAGTGATATCCCAACAAGAAAATAATGTTCCAACAAGGAACGAACTCCAATCTTCACCTGCAACAAGCAACGCTATAAGAGGGGCTAAGCAAAGCGGTAACATAGCCAATCAACGGTTTGCTAGGACATGGTGGGTTAGAGGTTTGACATGGCAATTTGGGAGGCATGATAAGCAAGTGGTAGGCATCGTATCATAGGCATAGCAAAAGAGCGAGCATCTAGCAAAGCAAAGATAGAAGTGATTTCGAGGGTATGATCATCTTGCCTGCAAAGTTATCAGAGTTGACTGGATCCTCGAAAGCAAACTCAACGGGCTCCTCGTTAGCGAACTCGTCTCCCGGCTCTACCCAACCAAGACAAACAAGCAAAAGGAACACAATCAACCACGTGCAAATGCTCGAACAACATGATGCAAACATGGTATGCTATGCGGTATGCGGTATGTGATGCATATGCAAGATTTGACAAGGAATGATTGACCCTGGCCCCAACTTGGAGATCCAAGTGTGCCACTGGAAAGGTGAGGCGATTTCGCTTGAAATCGATATAAATAACCCCTCGCAGAATTTGATGATTGTGAAGTTTCCATCCCTAGAAAACTTCTTGATGAGTGGGAACCTACTAATAAAATTAAAATTAAATATCATGAATACTATGTTTTATGTGATTTTGGTGCTAGCTTTCTACGATTCCAAAAACTTTGTGTGATGTGCTAGGTTTCCGTGAATTTGATGATTGTTCTTTAAATTTGCACCTCACAGATTCCACTATTAAGAAACATATGGGAAGGATTAATTATGTTCTTATTGTTGCAAATAGGAATTATGTGCCCGTAGATTTCATTGTTATTGATATTGATTGCAAGCCTACATGTCCCATTATTCTTGGTAGACCTTTCTTTAGAACGATTGGTGCAATTATTGATATGAAAGAAGGGAATATTAGATTCCAATTTCCGTTAAGGAAAGGCATGGAGCACTTTCCTAGAAATAAAATTAAATTACCTTATGAATCTATCATTAGAGCTACTTATGGATTGCATACTAAAGATGATAATACCTAGATCAATTTTTGCTTTTATGCCTAGCTAGGGGCGTTAAATGATAGCGCTTGTTGGGAGGCAACCCAATTTTATTTTTGTTTCTTGCTTTTTGGTTCTGTTTAGTAATAAATAATTCATCTAGCCTCTGTTTAGATGTGGTTTTATGCTTCTAATTAGTGTTTGTGCCAAGTAGAACCTTTGGGAAGACTTGGGGGAAGTTTTTGCGATCTTTCTGTAAAAAACAGAAACTTTATCTCTCACGAGATTTTCCGCCATTTTTTACTGGAGAGTGCAATTAGGTTCATTCGTTTAGAAAATGATTAATAGACAAATTCATCACGTCCACCAACTTATTTCATAATTTTTGGGGTTACAGATGTATTCGAAACCTACATATTACTACAGACTGTTCTGTTTTTGACAGATTCTGTTTTTTCGTGTGTTGTTTGCTTATTTTGATGAATCTATGGCTACTATCGGAGGGTATGAACCATAGAGAAGTTGGAGGTACAGTAGATTTAACACCAATACAAATAAATAATGAGTTCATTATAGTACCTTAAGTGGTGGTTTGTTTTCTTATACTAACGAAGCTCATGAGATTTTCTGTTGAGTTTTGTGTTGTGAAGTTTTCATGTTTTGGGTAAAGATTTGATGGATCATGGAATAAGGAGTGGCAAGAGCCTAAGCTTGGGGATGCACAAGGCACCCCAAGGTAAAATTCAAGGACAACCAAAATCCTAAGTTTGGGGATGCCCGGAAGGCATCCCCTCTTTTGTCTTCGTCTATCTGTAACTTTACTTGAGGCTATATTTTTAATCACCACATGATATGTGTTTTGCTTGGAGTGTCTTGTATGATTTGAGTCTTTTCTTTTTAGTTTACAACAATAATCCTTGCTGTACACACCTTTTGGGAGACACACACATGAATTGGAATTTATGAGAATAATCTTTGTGCTTCACTTATATCTTTTGAGCTAGATAATTTTGCTCTAGTGGTTCACTTATATCTTTTTAGAGCGCGGTGGTGGTTTTATTTTATAGAAATTATTGATCTCTCATGCTTAACTTATATCATTTTGAGAGTCCTTTAGAACAGCATGGTAATTTGCTTTGGTTATGAAATTAGTCCTAAGATGATAGGCATCCAAGATTGGTATAATAAGAACTTTCATAAAAAGTGCATTGAATACTATGAGAAGTTTGATACTTGATAATTGTTTTGAGATATAAAGATGGTGATATTAGAGTGTGCCAGTTGAGTAGTTGTGAATTTGAGAAATACTTATGTTGAAGATTGCAAGTCCCGTAGCATGCACGTATGGTAACCGTTGTGTAACAAATTTGAAACATGAGGTATTATTTGATTGCCTTCCTTATGAGTGGTGGTCGGGGACGAGCGATGGTATTTTCCTACCAATCTATCCCCCTAGGAGCATGCACGTAATGCTTGTTTTTTGATGACTTGTAGATTTTTGTAATAAATACATGAGTTCTTTATGACTAATGTTGAGTCCATGGATTATACGCACTCTCACCTTTCCATCATTGCTAGCCTCTTCGGTACCGTGCATTGCCCTTTCTCACCTTGAGAGTTGGTGCAAACTTCACCGATGCATCCAAACCCCGTGATATGATACACTCTATCACACATAAACCTCCTTTTTTGTCTTCTCCACATAACCCCCATCATCATATTCTATTCCACGCATAGTTCTATATCCATGGCTCACGCTCATGTATTGCATGAAAATTGAAAAAGTTTGAGATTACAAAAGTATGAAACAATTGCTTGGCTTGTCATCGGGGTTGTGCATGATGAGAGCATTCTTGTGTGACGAAACTGGAGTATGACCAAACTATATGATTTTGTAGGGATGAACTTTCTTTTGCCATGTTATTTTGAGAAGACATGATTGCTTAGTTAGTATGCTTGAAGTATTATTATTTTTATGTCAATATTAAACTTTTGTCTTGAATCTCTCAGATATGAATATTCATGCCACAATAAAGAAAATTACATTAAGAATTATGCTAGGTAGCATTCCATATCAAAAATTCTGATTTTATCATTTACCTACTCAAGGACGAGCAGGAATTAAGCTTGGGGATGCTTGATACATCTCCAACGTATCTACAATTTTTGATTGTTCCATGCTATTATATTATATTTTTGGATGTTTAATGGGCTTTATTATACACTTTTATATTATTTTTGGGACTAACCTACTAACGCAAGGCCTAGTGCAAATTGCTGTTTTTTGCCTATTTTAGTGTTTCGCAAAAAAGGAATATCAAACGGAATCCAAACGGAATGAAACCTTTGGGAGAGTTATTTTTGGAACAAACGTGATGCAAGGGACTTGGAGTAGACGTCAAGAAAGGAGCGAGGAGGCCACAAGGCAGGGAGGCGCGCCTGCCCGCTCGGCACGCCCCCCACCCTCATGGGCCCCTCATAGCTCCACCGACCTACTTCTTCCTCCTATATATATACATATAACCGAAAACATCCAGGATCACCACAAAACCCCATTTCCACCGCCACAACCTTCTGTACACAAAAGATCCCATCTTGGGGCCTTTTCCGGAGCTCCGCCGGAGGGGGAATCGATCACGGAGGGCTTCTACATCAACACCATAGCCTCTCCGATGATGTGTGAGTAGTTTACCACAGACCTTTAGGACCATATTATCTAGATGGCTTCTTCTCTCTCTTTGGATCTCAATACAAAGTTCTCCTCGATCTTCTTGGAGATCTATTCGATGTAATTCTTTTTGCAGTGTGTTCGTTGAGATCCGATGAATTGTGGGTTTATGATCAAGTTTATCTATGAACAATATTTGATTCTTCTCTGAAATCTTTTATGTATGATTGGTTACCTTTGCAAGTCTCGTCGAATTATTAGTTTGGCTTGGACTACCAGACTGATCTTTCTTGCAATGGGAGAAGTGCTTAGCTTTGGGTTCAATCTTGCCATGTCCTTTCCTAGTGACAGCAGGGGCAGTAAGACACGTATTGTATTGTTTCCATCAAGGATAAAATGATGGGGTTTATATCATATTGCTTCAGTTTATCCTTCTACATCATGTCATCTTGCCTAATGTGTTACTCTGTTCTTATGAACTTAATACTCTAGATGCATGCTGGATAGCGGTCGATGTGTGGAGTAATAGTAGTAGATGCAGAATCGTTTCGGTCCACTTGTCGCAGACATGATGCCTATATACATGATCATGCCTAGATATTCTTATAACTATGCACTTTTCTATCAATTTCACGACAGTAATTTGTTCACCCGCCGTAATACTTATGCTATCTTGAGATAAGCCACTAGTGAAACCTATGACCCGGGTCTATCTTTTATCATATAAGTTTCCAATCTATTTTACTTTGCAATCTTTACTTTCAATCTATATCATAAAAATACCCAAAATATTTATCTTCGTATCTCTATTAGATCTCACTCTCGTAAGTGACAGTGAAGGGATTGACAACCCCTTTATCGCGTTGGTTGTGAGGTTCTTATTTGTTTGTGCAGGTACGAGGTGACTTGCGTGCAGTCCCCTACTGGATTGATACCTTGGTTCTCAAAAACTAAGGGAAATACTTACGCTACTTTGATGCATCACCCTTTCCTCTTCAAGGGAAAACCAACGCAGTCCTCAAGAGGTAGCAAAACCTCACTCCAGGCTACTCACTTCTGCCTTCTGTACCGACAAAGGAAAGGTGGGCGAATCAGTGATGCTGCTATATTTTCATTCCAAGAATCTTCTTTTTGTGAACCACCGACCGATTCTCACATCATATTTTTTCCCGTTTTCATTGCGATTGTGGTTTCCTTTCGATTGCTTTTTGTTTGTCAGTTCATTGATGGTTCCTGGAGCACTAGGCAAAGAGTTGCCGGCGGACAACCCACTAGAGACAACGATCTCCAGGAAGCGAGCACTGACCAACGAGTTGACCATGTTGGAGAGCCAACCCATGGAGACGAAGAACTCCAAGAAACAAGCACTGGCCAAAGAGTTGACGATGTTGGCGGACGGACTCCTCAAAGAAAGTTGGAAGAACAGCAAGGGCCCCATTGTGCCTACCCTAGAAACTCTAATGGACACCTCTGCGAGGCTCAAGGCCGAGTTTGAGGAGATATTCGCCGTTGAGAAGCAGTATTCCCCTGGCAAGGTGATGGCCCCCATCGAGGACGAGGAGATGGCCCCCGGAGGGATGGGATCCCCCGGTGAGCTGCACAAGGTAAAAAATAATGGCTTACCATAGTTGTGGTATTTGATTATTTGCAATGTGCTTGCTAATATGTTAGGGTTGTGCAGGTGCCGGTGGACGTCCTTGATGATTCCGATGTCGCGGCCCGTCCTGTAGACAACGCCCCAGAGATCGTTTTCGACGTCGTGGTGCATCCTGTTGACATCACCTCGGAGGTTGATTCGGATGCTGTTGTCCATCCTGTGGACATTGCCCCAGAGATCGATTCCGATGTCACGGTCAGTCCAGTGGACATCCCCCAGAGATCGGTTCCCATGCCGATGTCCGTGCTGTGGTCATTGCCCTAGAGATCAATGACAAGAAATAGTTGGTCACACTAATCCTTCAGGGTAGTTTGCATTTCCCTATGTTTAATTAACAGAACAATGCATGTTATCAAAACATCTTATGGCTTGTGCACTGTCTTCTGTGGGCGGAACTTGCTACTTTTGCTTGAGAGTGAATCATGTGAACCCTCTCCGAGTCACTACAAAAAAAAGACACATCCGTGACATTTTTGGCCGAACAAAAAAAAATTCTGTCATACGTATGACACTTCTATGATGATAATTGTGACAAAACCCGGTATCATCATAGATGTGGTGGGCTCCTACTTCTATGACAAAAAATCATGACAGAAAATGGGCTTCTCGTCCTGGGTGGGCCGGAGACGCAGCTGCATGACATTCTTTGGGCCATCCATGACGGAAAAAACCATGGTAGAAGCGAGGGCGAGGAAAATTGCGGGGAGTTCCCGGTTACGGTGGGAGGTCGGGGGCCGAACGATGCGCGTTTATCTCGTACACGTACGCGCGTGTGTGCGAGGCGTTGGCTCTAACTGAACCCGAGTGAGGCGTCGGGCTCTAACTGAACCCGAGCGATTGCACTGCAGGCTACACGTTACTGAACCCGAGCGAGGAGGCCACAAGGCAGGGAGGCGCGCCTGCCCCCAGGGCACGCCCCCCACCCTCGTGGGCCCCTCGTAGCTCCACCGACCTACTTCTTCCTCCTATATATACATATACCCGAAAACATCCAGGAGCACCACAAAACCCCATTTCCACCGCCACAACCTTCTATACACAAAAGATCCCATCTTGGGGCCTTTTTCGGAGCTCCGCCGTAGGGGGAATCGATCACGGAGGGCTTCTCCATCAACACCATAGCCTCTCCGATGATGTGTGAGTAGTTTACCATAGACCTTCAGGTCCATATTAGCTAGATGGCTTCTTATCTCTCTTTGGATCTCAATACAAAGTTCTCCTCGATCTTCTTGGAGATCTATTCGATGTAATTCTTTTTGCAGTGTGTTTGTTGAGATGTGATGAATTGTGGGTTTATGATCAAGTTTATCTATGAACAATATTTGATTCTTGTCTGAAATCTTTTATGTATGATTGGTTACCTTTGCAAGTCTCATCGAATTATTAGTTTGGCTTGGCCTACTAGACTGATCTTTCTTGCAATGGGAGAAGTGCTTAGCTTTGGGTTCAATCTTGCCGTGTCCTTTCCTAGTGACAGCAGGGGCAGTAAGACACGTATTGTATTGTTTCCATCAAGGATAAAATGATGGGGTTTATATCATATTGCTTGAGTTTATCCTTCTACATCATGTCATCTTGCCTAATGTGTTACTCTGTTCTTATGAACTTAATACTCTAGATGCATGCTGGATAGCGGTCGATGTGTGGAGTAATAGTAGTAGATGCAGAATCGTTTCGGTCTACTTGTCGCGGACATGATGCCTATATACATGATCATGCCTAGATATTCTTATAACTATGCATTTTTCTATCAATTTCACGACAGTAATTTGTTCACCCGCCGTAATACTTATGCTATCTTGAGAGAAGCCACTAGTGAAACCTATGACCCGGGTCTATGTTTTATCATATAAGTTTCCAATCTATTTTACTTTGCAATCTTTACTTTCAATCTATATCATAAAAATACCCAAAATATTTATCTTCGTATCTCTATCAGATCTCACTCTCGTTAGTGACAGTGATGGGATTGACAACCCCTTTATCGCGTTGGTTGTGAGGTTCTAATTTGTTTGTGCAGGTACGAGGTGACTTGCGTGCAGTCCCCTACTGGATTGATACCTTGGTTCTCAAAAACTAAGGGAAATACTTACGCTACTTTGCTGCATCACCCTTTCCTCTTCAAGGGAAAACCAACGCAGTCCTCAAGAGGTAGCAAAACCTCACTCCAGGCTACTCACTTCTGCCATTTTTCTTCTATACCGACAAAGGAAAGGTGGGCGAATCAGTGATGCTGCTATATTTTCATTCCAAGAATCTTCTTTTTGCGAACCACCGACCGATTCTCACATCATATTTTCCCGTTTTCATTGCGATTGTGGTTTCCTTTTGATTGCTTTTTGTTTGTCAGTTCATTGATGGTTCCTGGAGCACTAGGCAAAGAGTTGTCGGCGGACAACCCACTAGAGATAACAATCTCCAGGAAGCGAGCACTGACCAATGAGTTGACCATGTTGGCGAGCCAACCCATGGAGATGAAGAACTCCAAGAAACAAGCACTGGCCAAAGAGTTGACGATGTTGCGGACGAACTCCTCAAAGAAAGTTGGAAGAACAGCAAGGGCCCCATTGTGCCTACCCTAGAAACTCTAATGGCCACCTATGCGAGGCTCAAGGCCAAGTTTGAGGAGATATTCACCGTTGAGAAGCAATATTCCCCTGCCAAGGTGATGGCCCCCATCGAGGACGAGGAGATGGCCCCTGGAGGGATGGGATCCCCCGGTGAGCTGCACAAGGTAAAAAATAATGGCTTACCATAGTTGTGGTATTTGATTATTTGCAATGTGCTTGCTAATATGTTAGGGTTGTGCAGGTGCCGGTGGACGTCCTTGATTATTCTGATGTCGCGGCCCGTCCTGTGGACAACGCCCCAGAGATCGTTTTCGACGTCGCGGTGCATCCTGTTGACATCGCCTCGGAGATTGATTCTGATGCCGCTGTCCATCCTGTGGACATTGCCCCAGAGATCAATTCCGATGTCACCGTCAGTCCAGTGGACATACCCCAGAGATCGATTCCCATGCCGATGTCCATGCTGTGGTCATTGCCCAAGAGATCAATGATAAGAAATAGTTGGTCACGCTAATCCTTCAGGGTAGTTTGCATTTCCCTATGTTTAATTACCAGAATGATGCATGTTATCAAAACATCTTAGGGCTTGTGCACTGTCTTCTGTGGGTGGAACTTGCTACTTTTGCTTGATAGTGAATCATGTGAACCCTCTCCGAGTCACTACAAAAAAAGACACATCCGTGACATTTTGGGCCGAACGAAAAAAATTTCTGTCATACATATGACACTTCTATGACGATAATTGTGACAAAACCCAGTATCATCATAGATGTGGTGGGCTCCTACTTCTATGACAAAAAATCATGACAGAAAATGGGCTTCTCGTCCTGGGCGGGCCGGAGACGCAGCTGCATGACACTCTTTGGGCCGTCCATGATGGAAAAAACCATGGTAGAAGCGAGGGCAAGGAAAATTGCGGGGAGTTCCCGGTTACGGTGGGAGGTCGGGGGCCGAGCGATGCGCGTTTATCTCGTACACGTACGCGCGTGTGTGCGAGGCGTTGGCTCTAACTGAACCCAAGCGAGGCGTTGGGCTCTAACTGAACCCGAGCGATTGCACTGCAGGCTACGCGTTACTGAACCCGAGCGATCGATCGATGGCTGTTAACTGAACCCGATCGAGTGATTCCTTCGCTACTGCTGCTAACTGAAGCTGATCGATTGGATGAACAATGAGCGTTGCGTGGGGGGGGGTTGGATGAACAGTGAACAGTGGCGTTGCCTCTGGATGAACAGGACCCCGTGGTGTGGAGGGCTGGATGAACAGTAGATGGTGGAGGGGTGCTCGTGGAGGGGTGGTTGAACAGGACCCCGTGGTGTGGAGGGCTGGATGAATAGTAGACGGTGGAGGGGTGGTTGAACAGTAGCTGGTGGAGTAGCGGGCGGTGGAGGCTGGATGAACAGGAGCCCGTGGAGGCTGGAGGAGGTGGATGGTAGCCCGTGGAGGCTGGAGGAGGTCGACGGTGGAGATGAACAGTATCCCGTGGAGTCCCGTTTGGCGGTACGCCACACCCCTCCCGATGAACAGGACCCTGTTTCGACCGTAGGAGGTCCGTTTGGTCCGTTTTGCGGTACGCCACACCCCTCCCGATCAACAGGACCCTCGTTTCGACCATAGGAGGTCCGTTTCGTCCGTTTTGCGGTACGCCACACCCCTCCCGATCAACAAGACCCCCGTTTCGACCGTAGGAGGTCCATTTCCTCTGTTTTGTGGTACACCACACTCCTCCCGATCAATAGGACCCCCGTTTCGACCGTAGGAGGTCCGTTTCCTCCATTTTGCGGTACGCCACACCCCTCCCCATGAACACGACACATTCCGTTGCCTCCCCATGAACACGACGATGATGCTGTTTCTCCGTTCCGACCCAGCCATGTACACGAGCCCTCGCCGTACGTATGCGCGAGTAGGCGTTCGAGACCCTGCCCGTATGTAATATGTACGTACGTGGCCGTATTTTCTTTCTTGCACCCTGGCCACTGTATGTACGTGTACATGCTACATGCGTGCCTCTACATCGACCAGTATATATGTACGTACACGTTCGCGACCAGAATAACAACGCTACATACGCTTCGACGAGGTGGGTCTCGACTGTCAGGCACTTCCTTGCCTGCGAAGATCTAGCTGGTGGGTCCCAGTAGTCAGGGGGGCGAATCGTTTTTTTGCCCGGACGCACTTCCTTGCGTGCGAAGATGTAGCTGGTGGGTCCCAGTAGTCAGGGGGCAAATCGTTTTTTTTGCCCGGATGCACTTCCTTGCGTGCGAAGGTGTAGATGGTGGGTCCAAGCAGTCAGGGGGGAAATGTTTTTTTCGCAAAATACGGTGGCCCGTCCGGTGGGTCCCTGCTGTCAGGTGGAGGAATAATTATTTTCCATCTAATAAGGAGGCACTTCCTTGCTGCCGCCGTGGACCCAGCTGTCAGCCTCTCCACGTATATTCCACGTCCGATGGACGTTGTTCCTTGACAACGTTGACCACGCTGTGCTGAGAGCATTAGGGCGGTGGACGATGGTGAGGCCTAGGAAGGGGACGATGCGGAGCCGGTGAAGATGTGGTAGTGGATGCCCATGCGGACTGGAGTATGAGGGTTCACTCGTTCGGCTGCGGTGTGAGGCTGCCGTTGCCGCAGGGCCTGGCCAGCTGTGGGAATAGTAGGGGGCAGTGAGGCCTCCGCGGCAGCATAGCCGGCCACGGGAGGCAGGAGCAGGCGGCACGACCGGCACTGCTTTGAGCGGCTGGAGCAAGAAGACCAGAGGTTGAAGAAGCACTACGTCCGTTGGATGGACATCGTACGGTCACTGGAGCTAGAATCATTCATATTTGACTAAGTTGACAAAGCCCTCCGTCCCCGTCAACTTAGTAGGCCCACAAGTTAGCCTCCCACCAAGATGGGTCCCAGCTAGCAGGGGGAGTATTCTTTTTTTGTGCGTAATAAGGAGGCACTTCCGGTGGGTCCGAGCTGACAGTGGGGGGAACGTTTTTTTCACCAAATACGATGGCCTGTCCGGTGGGTCCCAGCAGTCAGGGGGGAAACGTTTTTTCATGAAATAAGGTGTCCTGTCTGGTGGGTCCCCCCTGTCAGGTGGAGGAATAATTAATTTGTGCGAATAAGGAGGCACTTCCTTGCGGCTGCCGTGGACCCAGCTGTCAGCCTCTCCACGTACAGTACTCTTCCGATGGAAGTCGGTCGTTGACCATGTTGACCACGCTGCGCCGAGAGCACCAGGGAGGTGGACGGCTGCGAGGCCTAGGAAGGGGACGACGCGGAGCCGGGGAAGATGCATCAATGGAAGCCCACGCGGAGAGGAGTACGAGGGTTCACTGGTTCGGCTACGGTGTGAGGCTGCCGTCGCCGCAGAATAACATGGGGTGTGGGTGAGTGGAGGGATGGCCTGGCCAGCGGTGGGAGTAGTATGGGGGCGGTGAGGCCTCCACGGCAGCACAGCCGACCACGGGAGGCAGGAGCAGGCGGCACGACCGGCGCTGCTTTGGTCGGCTGGACCAAGAAGACCAGAGGTTGAAGAAGCACTACAGCCGTTGGATGGACATCGTACAGTCACTGAAGCTAGAATCGTTTATATTGACTAAGTTGACAAATCCCTTGGTACACTCCAACTTAGTAGGCCCACAGGTCAGCCTCCGAAACGGTGTGCCCCATATGTCAGGGGGAGGAATCATTTTTTGTGCGGCCGAAGCTAAGAATATCCGAGATTGAAGAAGAAGCACGACATCCGTTGGATAGACATCCAATGGCCACTGCCGCTAGAACCGTGTGTTGACTATAATAAGTTGACAAAGCCTTGCATACGCGCCACCTTATTTTTTAGGGGACGCGTCACTTAGTAGGCCCACAAGTGTGTGGCAGAGAACTTATAGCCCATTTGCGTTTTGTAAGAATGTACAACCCATTTTTGAATTGTAATGGAATTTACAACAGCCCATTTACAGTTTGTTAAAAGTACAACCCATTTTCTAGCTAGGACAATGATTAATAATTTCAACCAAACGTTGAAGACAAAATTCAATAAAATCTCCCACATTTTGATGGGATCCGAAATATTTTTATCCCGAAATTTCTAGTAAGATTAAATATAAATTTGTATTACGTAAAAATCCAACGAAACATTGCGCGCGCAACAATGAAAATTTAAGATTTTCAAAATCCACAAATAATATTTTATAAACTAATTTCGTGTTTGGTGCATTTTTTTTATAGTTACTGCCCAGTTTTTATAATTACATCCCATTTATTATTTTTTAAAGGCCATTTCCCTGTTAAGCCTAACGCATCCCTCCTAGGAAAGATTTGCAGCCCAGCGGGGCGGAGAATAACAAGTTGACCTTGCCTGGGTATTCCTCAAAAAGACGTATAGCTGGGCTAGCCATTTTCATCTTGGAAAAATTAGTATCTTGGCTGGATATCTGGCCTGGGCTAGACGGGCCACAGCCCGCCCAGTTAATACCCTGCTCTCCTCTGAACAACAACGAAATCATCGCCAAGAAAAACTCTGCAGTGCTCACGCCTCAAAAACACAAATCCTACTCGAGCTGCTTGGTCCCAGCTATCGGCCGCACCTTGTGCAATTCTCTCGTTTATATTGACGACATAGGTTGACAATGGTGTGGGACCATGATGTCAGGAAACCAGGAGAAAGCAGAAAAAAATATAGTTGTACATAATAAGGAGGCACTTGCGTACGTACAGCTATGGCCCTAGTGGGTCCCTACTATCATCCAGTCAAAATAAAGTCATCTCCTGAATCCTCATGTTCATTGACGATGTTAAAAATGCTCGGTGCCACGGCGAGCGCAACAACTCGAAGGATAATGGAGAGGGCCTCGCGGGCCCTATGGATGGTCTGATACAGTGCCCGCTGCTCATTCAGGAAGCCAGGATCATCGGACACCTATAAGCAACTTCGAGAAACTGAGATGGCATGAAACGGTAAGGCCGCGCTTGGGAGCTCTGGTTTATTTCAAACTTGTATTAACATACAAGTGTAATTTACTCATCATCGGAAACAACGCGTAAAATACAAGCATAATGAAACCGAGGGCCCAAGGTCTGTAAGTAAAACCGGCGGGTTAGGCGTGCAATTTGAGAGACCAGTGTATATTTTACGAGCACTGCAATATGGACGACATTACCAGACGATACATGCACGACGTGCGTATCATGCCATCCATGGGCAAGGCTGAAACAGCAGCTAACGGCTGGATTAGCAATCGTCTGAGTGTCGTTCAGCATTTTTATCGTGTGTGAAGTACTTCCGATATTTTACTAGTCGAAATCGACCAACCAAGTGCCTTCGCCCGAGACCATCTGCTTTAATTTACAAGCGTCAGTTTTACAAGCGGTTTTGGTTGGAAAATGACGATCCAATCACGGCCCAATATCATGAGTTGGTCGGAAGATCATATGGTTTCATGTCTAACCTACCCGACTTGTCGTATAGGTTATGAGTGAAACATCAGCTGATGAATTTCTTAAGCACGGAAACAACAGAAGAGGATGATCTTCTTAACAAGCAAATCACTGGCATTAGATCGACATGCAAAACAATATGAAGCATTATTCTCAGGAGGCACGGTGAACAGCTCGTGATGCCGCATGCTACAACATTACAAGCTCAACTTTGCAATCAAACACAAGGCCTGGCACTACATAGACAATATTCCGAACAAACTCTTAACATGGGAATATCTCAGCAGAGTAACTATTTACTTCTAAACTGAACACATGAATAGGAAGAAACACTCGACGCTGCTCACAGCAAGGGCGTCCCACTCAAAAATATCAAATGCATGTCTTCTTCTGGCTAACATCAGTGAGCAAATTTTGACAAGGTTTTCCAATTCCAATATATTAAACTAACGTCTTCTTGCTAACATCAATGATTGAACTTTGACAAGCTTTTCCCATTCAAAATATGTAATGCCTATGATCATGTAGTCCTGTCGTAGCTTCTTGTACTTGTTTGGGGACTTTTTGCCCAGGGCACTCCACGTGTTGTTAAATTGCCAATGGTCTCTGTAGACTAGTCATGTCACCGGTGTTTAATAATACTCTGTAAAGCTTGTCGGTCATTCCTTCTGTATTGTAGCGCAAACAGTGACTGCTTCTTTCTGCAAAGTGGAACGACCAACTGGAACCAGTAATGCAGCAGTTTGCCTTACACATTGGCTCCTTTTGTGCAGTTCAACTAAAATCGAAGCCGGAATAAAACCGAGCTTTAATTCTGATATCCTTGTAAGCAAGAATAGGTATAAGGGAAACAATTACTAAGAAATAACGGTTGATGACTTGTACTCCCAGAAGAAAAGCATCTACTGATCTACTTTATCTTAATGGGAAACAAAGCAGGAGAGTAGCAATTATCCATCAGTGTGATTCATTCATATTGACTGAGACATTATCTTAACAATGCCTTGTTTCAACATGTATAAAGAACGACAAAGCAGAAAAGTACCATTCCTAAAAACAATGCAACTGATTCATTTTAACAGAGACATTATCTTAACAATACCTTGGTTAAACATGTAGAAAGAACTACGAAGCAGGATAGTACCATTCCTAACAAGTGTTGCAGTTTTGAACTAAGATTCAGTAGTTAATTAATTATGAGAGTGGCATTGTTTAGTTTTACCAGCGGCATTAGATTAACGTAAAGTATAAACAGTTCCAGGGGAGAGTGGGCGCAACAGCAGTATGTGCTTCCATCTACATATAAAGGGGGTGGTGCAAAGTTTGTTGTAACTAAGCAACAAGCATCATGTCTGGGTTGGTCCCATTTTTTTCACTACTTAATGGGAAAAGACTGCAATACAATAGCTTGAATTCAACATTTATTTAAAACAGTACCAATACAAGTAGCACAACATCTCAAAGCACACTGCACAATCATGTGGATGAAGGCCTGTACTGACCTTTCATGAGACGGACAAGATAAAATACGAATCTTCCAACACGAATAGGAAATCCAATGTCGTTTTGTGTAGTTGCACTGAAATCAAGCAAAGTGTTTCGCGTAGCAAAGCAAAATGTTGCAATAGCAACAAGTTGAATAGATATCCCTGTTTAAACAGAGGCAAAAAAGGAATCAATTACTGGCTAATAATGGAGGATGAAACATGCAGCCACAAAAATGGTAACACCGCCAATCCCTAACAAGTGTTGCAGTTTTGAAATAAGATTCAGTAGTTAATTCTGAGAGTGGCATCAATTACTGGCTTATAAAGGGGGTGATGCTGAATTTGTTGTAACAAAGAAACAAGCATCATGCCTGGGTTGGTCCCATTTTTGTTCACTACTTACCGGGAAAAGACAGTAATACAATAGCTTCAATTCAACATTTATTTAAAACAATGCCAAAACAAGTAGCACAACATCTCAAAGCACACTACACATCATGTGGTTGAGACCATGATTTGAAACAACTCGCCACGAAGACTGGAAACAAATCTCGATCTCCTTTTGTGCAGTTCCACCAAAATTAAGCAAAGTCACCGGTGTGACATTCAAGTTGAACTTCAAAACACTCTTAAAACATAAGTGTTTCGAGTAGCGAAGCAAAATGTCGCAATAGCAACAAGTTGAATCGATACCCCTGTTTTAACAGAGGCAAAAAAGGAAACAATTACTTGCCGATAAAGGAGGATGAAACAAACGGTGACAGAAAGAAGCATCTAACTTATCTTGGATGGAAAACAAAGTAGGACAGTAGCATTTCTAAAACAGTTGCATTGATTCATATTAACAGAGAAATTATCTTGAAACAACATTCGTTAAAAATGTAATTTACTTTTAACAGTGGCATTCTTGGATTAACAACAACAAAATAGCTGTTTGGGACATGCCAACACCATGTGCGTCCACACGTATAAATGGGTGATGCAGAGTATGTAGCCAAGCAACATATATGCGCTGATCCCATATTTGTTCTCTTTGAACCTTCCTTCTTCCTATGTGAGGGCAGCAAATCTAGTCCTGCACAAACTACCCGACCCCCCCAGTTTCTTTCCCTTTTCAACAAAGAGATCGGTTCCTTACAGATGTGTGTACTGGGTTACCCACTTTTTCCCTTTTTGACCTACAAAGCGGTTGGATAGTGTAACACCCCGGATGTAACTTTCCCTATTTGTACTCCAACTCTTGCCATTTCCGGCATTAAGTTATTTATTTTCTCGGGTTTGGGTCTTTGTCTCCGTGTGTTGTTATCGTTGTCATGCATCTCATGTCATGTCATCATGTGCATTGCATTTGCATACGTGTTCGTCTCATGCATTCGAGCATTTTCCCCGTTGTCCGTTTTGCATTCCGGCGCTTCGTTCTCCTTTGGTTGTCATTTCTATCTTTCTTTCGTGTGTGGGGATTAAACATTTCCGGATTGGACCGAGACTTGCCAAGCGGCCTTGGTTTACTACCGGTAGACCGCCTGTCAAGTTTCGTGTCATTTGGACTTCGTTTGATACTCCAACGGTTAACCGAGGGACCGAAAAGGCCTCGTGTGTGTTGAAGCCCAACACCCCTCCAATTTGGCCCAAAACCCACCAAACTCTGCTCCATGTCCTAGAGCGTTTGATCACGATCGCGTGACCGAAAACCGCACCTCATTTGGACTCTCCTAGCTCCCTCTATGCCTATATATACACCCCCCTCGAAAATTTGCGGATCCCCTCTCTAAACCCTAAAAAAAATCGCTCTCCGCCGCCGCCGGACAACGTCCGCGCGAGCCGGACGTGTCCGGATCCCGCCGCCGCCAACCAGCCGCTGCCACCTGTCCCCGGGGC
>NC_057797.1:315787720-315797120 GCF_018294505.1 Triticum aestivum
CCCTGCCACCACCACCGCCTCGGTCCCCGTGCCGCCCCGCGCCGTTCTCCACCGGCCGGAGCCGCTCCGGCGAACTCCCTCTCTGCTGCTACAGTGATCCCGGCGAGACTCCGGCGAACCTCGACATCCGCACTGGATCTGGATCTGAAAAATCCCCTCGGTTGACTTTTTCCCCCGGAACCCTAATTTTTTATGCATACTTTGACCTGTGATATCTCCGCATCCGTAGCTCCGATTTGGGCATATAGCATATCAAAATGTTCATCTCGATGAGTACATCATTTCATTCCATTGCATCATTTTCATTTGAGTGCATCTTGATGCCAGAAATGCTGTTAGAAGGAGGCTTCATGAGTTTATTGTCAGATCTGCTAGTTCATCTTAGACTTTTGTCATTTTTGCCATGATTTTTGTGTGCATGCTATGCCCGTGAGTTCTTCATATGTTTTGTGCTTCTATCCAGAGGTGCAACCCATGTATTTTTAGGATGTGTGTGGTGACTTGTGCAAGCTTGCAAAGTGGTGCACTTGCTAATTCTGTTTTCAGGAACTTAGTAGTTTTCACTAAGTCTGGGATTATTTAGTTCATGATGCCATATGTCCATGTTGTTTCCTAGTGATCCATGCCTCTTTTGAGGATGATCAGTAAAGGAGTTTTGGTAACCTTGTTATGGTCTATCCATCCATGTCTTTGTTTGCAATTATGAAGCACTCTAGCTTGAGTCAATCGAGCTCTACTTTTGCTTCGTTGTGAATCTGGGCAGATCGTCAACTTGTTTGCGATTTTGCCGATGTTATTGTAGTTGATCCGTGCAAGCTATGCCATTGTTCTTGCCATTTCTAGCTTATATTTTGTGCATTCTTAAGGGATGTATGCTTGTCTTGCCATGACTTGCACCTTGGTGAGTGCATCGAGCTCGTAAACATGCCTTCGTGGGTTATGTTTCAGCATGTCCCAGTTTTCACTAAGTCTGAAAACTGATTATGTTTTTGCTATGTTCGTGTGCTTGTTAGTATATTTTGTGATCCCTTTTGGCTCAAGGTCACTAAGGGACTTTTGTTAAGCTTGTTGAGTAGCTCCATGCCATGTCTTTCTTTTTCATGTTCAGATCCTGTAGCATGTTGCTTCGTTACTCCGAAGAGGGCTATATGATCTGAAATTCCAGACAAGTGTTAATTTCACTAAGTCTGAGATATGTTTTACCATTTGTGTTTTTGTCATGCTTGTTTGAACCTCCTAATGGATGATTTGGCCGTAGCTCAGTGCTAGACTTTTGTTAAGCATCTTGTGTGCATCCCTGCCATGCGTTTTGTTGTCATGTTTGGGTGCTGTAGCATGTTCATTTCATTGCATTTAGATGCCTACTTGCTGTAAATCGCAAACCGGTGTCATATTTGAATCGCTTGCCACTTCCAAACCATAACTCCGATTTCGGCGTTCTTTATATCGTTTTCAAGCGATTTCATCTCATCTTTCCAGTGGCACCCTTGGAATTCCATGTTGAGGCCAGGTTCATGCATTTCCTGTCATATCTTGCATTTTCCATCCCGCATCGCATCCCGCATAGCACATCATCTTTGCATCGTGTTGTTTGAGTTTGCACGTGGTTGATTGTATCCTTGTTGCTTGTTTGTCTTGTTTGGGTAGAGCCGGGAGACGAGTTCGCTAACGAGGAGCCCGTTGAGTTTGCTTTTGAGGATCCAGTCAACTCTGACAACTGTGCACGCAAGATGATCATACCCTCGAAATCACTACTATCTTTGCTATGCTAGTTTGCTCGCTCTTTTGCTATGCCATTGCTACGATGCCTACCATTTGCTTGCAAGCCTCCCAAATTGCCATGTCAAACCTCTAACCCACCATTGTCCTAGCAAAACGTTGATTGGCTATGTTACCGCTTTGCTCAGCCCCTGTTATAGCGTTGCTAGTTGCAGGTGAAGATTGGAGGCCGTTCCTTGTTGGAACATTTATTTACTTGTTGGGATATCATTATATTGCTATGTTATCTTAATGCATCTATATACTTGGTAAAGGGTGGAAGGCTCGGCCTCTCGCCTAGTGTTTTGTTCCACTCTTGCCGCCCTAGTTTCTGTCATATCGGTGTTATGTTCCCGGATTTTGCGTTCCTTACGCGGTTGGGTTATAATGGGAACCCCTTGATATTTTGCCTTGATTAAAGCTTTTCTAGCAATGCCTAACCTTGGTTTTACCATTTGCCACCTATCCTTTTCTTACCCTTGAGTTCTATAGACTCAAGGGTCATCTTATTTTACCCCCCCCCCCGGGCTAGTGCTCCTCTGAGTGTTGGTCCACCTGTCAGCTACCGGTGGCCACCAGGGGCAACTCTGGGCTGGCCTACCCGTACCTAGGACAATCCGAGTGTGCCCTGAGAAAGAGATATGTGCAGCTCCTATCGGGATTTGTCGGCACATTCGGGCGGTGTTGCTGGTCTTGTTTTAACCTGTCGAAGTGTCTTGAGTTACCGAGATATCGAGTCTGATCGGAATGTCTTGGGAGGAGGTCTATTCCTTCATTGACCGTGAGAGCTTGTCATGGGCTAAGTTGGGACTCCCCTGCAGGGATTGAACTTTCGAAAGCCGTGCCCGCGGTTATGGGCAGATGGGAATTTGTTAATGTCCGGTTGTAGATAACTTGAACCTAAACTAAATTAAAATGAATCAACTGAGTGTGTTACCGTGATGGCCTCTTCTCGGCGGAGTCCGGGAAGTGGACACGGTGTTGGAGTCATGTCTGCGCAGGTTGCTCTCTAGTTTCTCGCTCGTGCTTTGCCTCCTCTTCTCGCTCTCTTTTGCGAATAAGTTAGCCACCATACTTGCTAGTCGCTTGCTGCAGCTCCACTCATATTTTACCTTGCCATTCCTATAAGCTTAAATAGTCTTGATCGCGAGGGTGCGAGATTGCTGAGTCCCCATGGCTCACAGATTACTATTACACCAGATGCAGGGCCTGATGATTCCACTCCAGGAGACGCGTATGAGCTCAAGTGGGAGTTCGACGAAGACTCTCAACGATACTATGTTTCCTTTCCCGATGATCAGTAGTGGTGCTCGGTTGGGGGTGAATGGGACCGTTGTCGCATGTTGGGTTCTCTTTTATTTTGGCGCCGTAGTCGGGCCATGATTGTTTGGATGATGTAATGTTATTTATGTACTTGGTTGACGTGGCGAGTGTAAGCCAACTATGTTATCTCCCTGTTATTATTACATTACATGGGATGTTTGTGAAGATTGCCGAACTTGCGACATATGCCTTCAATGCGATTATGTCTCTAAGTCGTGCCTCGACACGTGGGAGCTATAGTCGCATCGAGGGTGTCATAAGTTGGTATCAGAGCCTTCCCCGACCTTAGGAGCCCCATTGCTTGATCATTTTTAGCGGCCGAGTTGTGTCTAGAAAAATGTTTTGAGTCTTTAGGAATTATATATCGGAGAGTTTATGAATTCTTTTTACTTCCCAGTCTCCTCATCGCTCTGGTAAGGCGTCCTGACGTAGAGTTTTGACTCTTCTCTTCTCAAATTTCACTAAATTTTTTTTAGGATCACGCGGGTATCTTGGAATCGTTCCGATGGTTTTATGATGAGAACATTGACTTGGTGCCTCCTGTCAGGGGTTTAGTGGAAGTGTCCCGGGGAGTTGAGCTCTGAGGTGTTGTCATCATAATTTTATCGTTGCAGTTCTGGAATACCTGAGTTTAGTACACCGACATCGAAAATCTCTTTTATCCAGTTCGTTGGTGAGATAACCTCGACGCCACCCAGTACTGGGGCGGGAGTTCGGGAGTATCACCATAACTTGTATAACGGATGCTTTTCGAAGGTTGAGGTAGATGGTTTCTGAAGGTTTCTTGGTTATGTGTTGAAGGATGGATACAGCTGGATGTAGGATTTGCTTGTTTGGGTGAGATATTATGCTTCCCCTATATCCCCAACACCTGATTGCATAACTGGAAAAGTTCGGGAGTTTCATAGGTAGGAATTCTAGTAGCTCTAGTTCTTCTTCCACGAATAATGGTTTGAGATTGGGATTTCTTAACGATTATTCGTCCTTGATCCGTACCTTGTTGATTTATTTCTCTACCTTAATTCTACGTGGCTTCTCAATTTATGGATATGTGACCATTTCAAGAGGAATGCATTCGTTCATTTTGTTCGGATGTGAAGACTATATGTTGCAATTTTCATTCCGTTGGATTCAGCTTCAATAATTTTCTGTCATTGTGATAATGGTGGTCACCCTCTTCAGGATGGCTCCTCCAACGCGCACGACTCCGAATCCAGATCTGCCACCACCTCCACCTCCTCCGGAGGCATGGCAAGCTGTGATGGCCGCAACCAATGCAAACACACAGCTGATCATGCAAATTCTTCAAGACCGCAATTAAGACAGTCAAGGGAATCAAGGCAGCAATCAGAGTCACTTTGCTACACTCAACCAGTTCCTTGCTAACGGGCCAAAGACTTTCAGCAATTGTGTTGAGGAAACCGATGCTGACGATTGGCTTGTGGATCTGTGCAAGCATTTCGAGTGCAGTAACGTCAGGCTTGAGGACTTTGTCAAGTTCGCTTACTTCCAACTCAGAGATCAAGCTGCAGAATGGTTCCAGCAGTACAAAGACTCCAGAGGTGGACGTGTTATCACTTGGGATGATTTCCGTCGAGATTTCCGAGCTCATCATATTCCCCAGAGCGTGGTTGAAAGCAAGCATGAGGAATTCCGCAATCTGAAGCAAGGCTTTTTGTCTGTCTATGACTACAACAAGTTGTTCCATAAGCTCGCCTTCTTTGCCAAGCAGGACGTCCCTGATGAGAAGAGCATGATATATCAGTTCAGGGGTGGTCTCAGAGAAGAAATTCAGCTAGCTCTTGTTCTCTTTGAGCCCTTGAGATACGATGAGTTCTACAACATGGCACTGAAGCAAGAGGCTGCTCAGTTGAGGTGTGATGCTTCCAAGAAGCGAGTCAGAGATGTTACTCCTTCTTCCTCTACTCAAGTGGCCAAGCAGCAGAAGTTTTGGCTTCCTCCTCCTCCGTTCCGTCAGCCGTATCAGCAGAAGAGCAAAGGTGGCAGTGGTTCTTCCCACCCACCCAACCCTGGCTTTCAGAACAAGACTTTGTCTCAAGCTCCAAGATCGAGTGCTCCGTATCATCGTCCGCTCTCAGAGTTCACATGCAACAAGTGCCAACAGAAGGGTCACTATGCCAACAAGTGTCTCAACCAGAGGCGTCTTCCTCCTCCTCCTCCTGTCAGATCGAAAAGTACAGCTGTGGTCAAGCATAACCCCAAGCACGCCAAGGTCAATTTGACGAATGCAGCTCAGGCAGAGGACTCGTCAGATGTGATCATGGGTAACCTTCCTGTTAATGATATTCCCGCAAAAGTTCTTTTTGACACTAGTGCATCGCATTGCTTCATCTCGAGACCGTTTACAAATAGGCATGAATTGGTTTCGCAAGTTTTACCTAGTCCTTTAGCAGTTGTTTCTCCCGGTAAGCGCATGCAGGCTAACTCCATCGTTCCGGATGTTTCTATCACTTTGGGTGACTACAAGTTCTTGGCTTTCTCCTACGGTTCTCGGTGACTCGGATATTGATCTTATTCTCGGAATGGATTGGCTTCCTAAGCACAAGGCTCAGCTTGATTGTGCAGCCAGGTAGATTCAATTAACTCATTCGTCTCAGGATGTAATTGTCTTTGCCGCTCGGGATAATACCATCCGTCTGTTTTCTCTCAATGAGAAGGGTGAATTGGATGCCATCTCTCAAATTCCAGTCGTTTGCGAATATCAAGACGTCTTTCCAGAAGAGCTCCCAGGAATGCCTCCGCACCGGCCACTTGAATTCATTATTGATCTTGAGCCTAGCACGGAACCTGTGTGCAAGCGTCCTTACAAGCTCGGACCTGAAGAGTTGAAGGAGCTGAAGAAGCAACTCGATATGCAAGAGAAAATGGGTCTTATCTGGCCTAATTCTTCTCCGTGGGGTTGTGGTGTTCTTTTTGTGAAGAAGAAGGATGGAACGGACCGACTTTGTGTTGATTACCGTCTAGTGAACAAGAAGACCATCAAGAACAAATACCCACTTCCCAACATCAATGAGCTGTTCGAACAACTCAAAGGTGCTCAAGTATTCTCCAAGCTTGATCTCCGTATGGGTTATCACCAGATTCGCATTCGTGAAGAAGATATTCCCAAGACAGCATTCAGAACAAGCTTTGGTTCATATGAATACACTATCATGTCTTTTGGCCTCGCCAACGCTCCTCCGACGTTCTCTCGCATGATGAACTTCATCTTCAACGCCTACACCAATGACTTCGTTTTGGTCTATCTCGACGACATTCTGGTTTTCTCGAAGAACAAGGAAGATCATGCCAAACACTTGCATTTAGTTCTTGATAAGCTCAGAGAACATCAGTTCTACGCCAAGTTCTCCAAGTGTGAATTTTGGCTCGATGAGGTTCTTTATCTTGGTCATATCATCTCTGCCAAGGGCATTGTCGTGAATCCTGAGAAGGTGTCTGCAATTGTGAATTGGGAACCTCCTCAGAACATGAAGCAACTCTGCAATTTTCTTGGTCTTGCAACCTATTGCCGAAGATTCGTTGAAAACTTTTCTAAGATCGCTAAGCCTCTCCCAAATCTTCTCCAGAAGCACATCAAGTACATTTGGTGTCCGGAGTGTGATATTGCTTTCAACACTTTGAAAGAGAAGTTGATCACTGCTCTAGTTCTGACTCCGCCTGATGAATCCAAGCCATACGAGGTCTTTTGTGATGCCTCTCTCCAAGGTCTTGGCGCAATATTGATGCAAGAGAAGAAAGTTGTTGCTTATACATCTCGCCAGTTGAAGCCTAATGAGAAGAACTACCCCACTCATGATCTCGAGTTGGCGGTAGTTGTGCATGCTCTTTGACTTGGAGACATCTTCTATTGGGAAGAAAAGTGGACATTTTCACTGATCACAAG
Organism: Triticum aestivum; assembly: GCF_018294505.1. Taxonomy (NCBI): domain Eukaryota; kingdom Viridiplantae; phylum Streptophyta; class Magnoliopsida; order Poales; family Poaceae; genus Triticum; species Triticum aestivum. The sequence goes on from NC_057797.1 coordinate 315,794,706, forward strand.
AGTCTCAAGTACATCTTCACTCAGCCTAATCTCAACCTCAGGCAAACTCGTTGGGTCGAAATGATTCAAGAGTATAATCCGAGTATCGAGTATACTCCAGGCAAGGCCAATGTGATTGCTGACGCTTTGAGCAGAAAGGCTTACTGCAACAGCCTCATTCTTAAGCCTGATCAACCCGAGCTTTGTGAAGCTTTCCGCAAACTTAATCTGCAAGTTGTTCCTCAAGGTTTCCTCGCCAACCTTCAAGTCTCTCCTACATTAGAAGACCAGATTCGCCAAGCCCAGCTTCTTGATGCTATGGTGAAAAGGGTGAAGATTGGGATTGCCAAGAGTCAGTCCAAGTACAAGTGCTACTGCCTTGATGACAAGGACACTCTCTTCTTCGAGGATCGAATTGTTGTACCCAAAGGTGACCTCCGTAAAGTGATCATGAACGAGGCTCACAATTCTCTCCTCTCCATCCATCCTGGGAGCACGAAGATGTATCAGGACCTCAAGCAAGCTTATTGGTGGACTCGAATGAAGCGCGAGATCGCTCAATTCGTGAATGAATGTGATGTCTGCAGAAGAGTGAAGGCAGAACACCAAAGGCCAGCTGGTCTCCTCCAACCTCTTGCCATTCCAGAATGGAAGTTTGACCACATTGAAATTGACTTCGTGACTGGGTTTCCAAAGTCCAAGCGTGGCAATGATGCTATATTTGTTGTCATTGACAAACTCACCAAAGTGGCTCACTTTCTGCCTATCAAAGAGTCGATCACTGCAGCTCAATTGGCGGAACTCAATACCTCTCGCATTGTCTCTCTGCACGGTATTCCACAAGTGATCTCTTCAGACTGTGGCAGCATCTTTACCTCGAAGTTTTGAGATTCTCTTCAGAAGGCCATGGGCACCAACATCTGCTTTAGCACAGCTTTCCATCCTCAAACAAGCGGTCAAGTCGAGCGTGTCAACCAAATTCTTGAAGATATGCTCAGGGCTTGTGTGATCTCCTTCGACATGAAATGGGAGGATTGTCTTCCTTATGCTGAATTCTCCTACAACAACAGTTTTCAAGCAAGTTCGGGCAAGGCCCCTTTTGAAATTCTGTATGGCAGGAAGTGCCGTACCCCTCTCAACTGGTCTGAAACCGGTGAACGTCAGCTTTTGGGTAATGACTTAATCACAAAAGCAGAAGAAATGTGCAAAGTCATTCATGATAACCTCAAAGCAGCCCAATCCCGCCAGAAGAGCTACTATGATAGTAAGCACCATGATTTGGCTTTTGAGATCGGAGATCATGTTTACCTCCGTGTCTCTCCTATGAAAGGTACTCGTCGCTTCGGTATCAAAGGGAAGCTTGCCCCTAGATACGTGGGACCTTTCAAGATTGTCAGCAAGAGAGGCGACCTCGCCTATCAACTCGAGCTTCCATCAAACTTTGCAAATGTTCATGACGTGTTCCATGTCTCTCAGCTTCGAAAGTGCTTCAAGACTCCTGACCACACCGTCAACTTCGAGGACATTGAGCTCCAAGAAGATCTCTCTTATCGTGAGCACCCAGTTGCTATTCTTGAAGAGCCTGAACACAAGACTCGCAACAAGTCAATCAAATTTCTCAAAGTCAAGTGGTCACACCATTCCGACCATGAAGCTACCTGGGAACGAGAGGATCACCTCCGTTCTGAGTACCCGGCGTTCTTTCAGTCCTAGATCTCGGGACAAGATCCTTTCGTAGTGGTGGAGTGTTGTAACACCCCGGATGTAACTTTCCCTATTTGTACTCCAACTCTTGCCGTTTCCGGCATTAAGTTATTTTATTTTCTCGGGTTCGGGTCTTTGTCTCCGTGTGTTGTGATCGTTGTCATGCATCTCATGTCATGTCATCATGTGCATTGCATTTGCATACGTGTTCGTCTCATGCATTCGAGCATTTTCCCCGTTGTCCGTTTTGCATTCCGGTGCTTCATTCTCCTCCGGTGGTCATGTCTATCTTTCTTTCATGTGTGGGGATTAAACATTTCCGGATTGGACCGAGACTTGCCAAGCGGCCTTGGTTTACTACCGGTAGACCGCCTGATACTCCAACGGTTAATTGAGGGACCGAAAAGGCCTCGTGTGTGTTCCAGCCCAACACCCCTCCAGTTTGGCCCAAAACCCGGCAAACTCTGCTCCATGTCCTAGAGCGTTCGATCATGATCGCGTGGCCGAAAACCGCACCTCATTTGGACTCTCCTAGCTCCCTCTATGCCTATATATACACCCCCCTCGAAAATTTGCGGATCCCCTCTCTAAACCCTAAAAAAAATCCCTCTCCGCCGCCGCCGGACAACGTCCGCGCGAGCCGAACGTGTCCGGATCCCGCCGCCGCCAACCAGCCGCTGCCACCTGTCCCCGGTGCGGGACCGCTTCGCCGCCGCCGCCCGAGGCCCGCCC
>NC_057797.1:315797535-315808841 GCF_018294505.1 Triticum aestivum
CCACTCGGGCCCGTTCGCCGCCGCCCGCGCCTCCCAGCTCCCAATGCCCCGCGCCGCCGCCTCCCTCGGCTCCGGTGGCCGGCACCACCGAACGCCATCGCCACCCCGAGCCGGCGCACCCGGCTCCGCCGCCCTGCCACCACCACCGCCTCGGTCCCCATGCCGCCCCGCGCCGTTCTCCATCGGCCGGAGCCGCTCCGGCGAACTCCCTCTCTGCTGCTACAGTGATCCCGGCGAGACTCCGGCGAACCTCGACATCTGCGCTGGATCTGGATCTGAAAAATCCCCTCGGTTGACTTTTTCCCCCGGAACCCTAATTTTTTATGCATACTTTGACCTATGATATCTCCCCATCCGTAGCTCCGATTTGGGCATATAGCATATCAAAATGTTCGCCTAGATGAGTACATCATTTCATTCCATTGCATCATTTTCATTTGAGAGCATCTTGATACCCGAAATGCTGTTAGAAGGAGGCTTCATGAGTTTATTGTCAGATCTGCTATTTCATCTTAGACTTTTGTCATTTTTGCCATGATTTTTGTGTGCATGCTATGCCATGTTTTGTTAAGGGTTTTGTCATCTATCCAGAGGTGCAACCCATGTATTTTTAGGATGTGTGTGGTGACTTGTGCAAGCTTGCAAAGTGGTGCACTTTCTAATTCTGTTTTCAGGGACTTAGTAGTTTTCACTAAGTCTGGGATTATTTAGTTCATGATGCCATATGTCCATGTTGTTTCCTAGTGATTCGTGCCTCTTTTGAGGATGATCAGTAAAGGAGTTTTGTTAATCTTATTATGCTCTATCCATCCATGTCTTTGTTTGCAATTATGGAGCACCTTATCTTGAGTCAATCAAGCTCTACTTTTGCTTCGTTGTGAATCTGGGCAGATCGTCAACTTGTTTGCGATTTTGCCGATGTTATTGTAGTTGATCCGTGCATGCTATGCCATTGTTCTTGCCATTTCTAGCTTCTATTTTGTGCATTCTTAAGGGATGTATGCTTGTCTTGCCATGACTTGCACCTTGGTGAGTGCATCGAGCTTGTAAACATGCCTTCGTGGGTTATGTTTCAGCATGTCCCAGTTTTCACTAATTCTGAAAACTGATTATGTTTTTGCTATGTCCGTGTGCTTGTTAGTATATTTTGTGATCCCTTTTGGCTCAAGGTAACTAAGGGACTTTTGTTAAGCTTGTTGAGTAGGTCCATGCCATGTCTTTCTTTGTCATGTTCAGATCATGTAGCATGTTGTTTCATTACTCCGAAGAGGGCTATATGATCTGAAATTCCAGACAAGTGTTAATTTCACTAAGTCTGAGATCTGTTTTACCATTTGCGTTTTTGGCATGCTTGTTTGAACCTCCTAATGGATGATTTGGCCGTAGCTCAGTGCTAGACTTTTGTTAAGCATCTTGTGTGCATCCCTGCCATGCATTTTGTTGTCATGTTTGGGTGCTGTAGCATGTTCAGTTCGTTGCATTTAGATGCCTACTTGCTGTAAATCGCAGACCGATGTCATATTTGAATCGCTTGCCACTTCCAAACCGTAACTCCGATTCCGGCGTTCTTTATATCGTTTTCAAGCGATTTCATCTCATCTTTCTAGTGGCACCCTTGGAATTCCAAGTTGAGGCCAGGTTCATGCATTTCCTGTCATATCTTGCATTTTCCATCCCGCATTGCATCCCGCATAGCACATCATCTTTGCATCGTGTTGTTTGAGTTTGCACGTGGTTGATTGTATCCTTGTTGCTTGTTTGTCTTGTTTGGGTAGAGATGGGAGACGAGTTCGCTAACGAGGAGCCCGTTGAGTTTGCTTTTGAGGATCCAGTCAACTCTGACAACTGTGCAGGCAAGATGAACATACCCTCGAAATCACTACTATCTTTGCTATGCTTGTTTGCTTGCTCTTTTGCTATGCCATTGCTATGATGCCTACCATTTGCTTGCAAGCCTCCCAAATTGCCATGTCAAACCTCTAACCCACCATTGTCCTAGCAAACCATTGATTGGCTATGTTACCGCTTTGCTCAGCCCCTCTTATAGCGTTGCTAGTTGCAGGTGAAGATTGGAGGTCGTTCTTGTTGGAACATTTATTTACTTGTTGGGATATCATTATATTGCTATGTTATCTTAATGCATCTATATACTTGGTAAAGGGTGGAAGGCTCGGCCTCTCGCCTAGTGTTTTGTTCCACTCTTGCCGCCCTAGTTTCCGTCATATCGGTGTTATGTTCCCGGATTTTGCGTTCCTTACGCGGTTGGGTTATAATGGGAACCCCTTGATATTTCGCCTTGATTAAAGCTTTTCCAGCAATGCCCAACCTTGGTTTTACCATTTGCCACCTAGCCTTTTCTTTCCCTTGGGTTCTGCAAACTCAAGGGTGATCTTATTTTACCCCCCCCACCGGGCCAGTGCTCCTCTGAGTGTTGGTCCACCTGTCAGCTACCGGTGGCCACCAGGGGCAACTCTGGGCTGGCCTACCCGTACCTAGGACAATCTGAGTGTGCCCTGAGAAAGAGATATGTGCAGCTCCTATCGGGATTTGTCGGCACATTCGGGCGGTGTTGCTGGTCTTGTTTTAACCTGTCGAAGTGTCTTGAGTTACCGAGATATCGAGTCTGATCGGAATGTCTTGGGAGGAGGTCTATTCCTTCATTGACCGTGAGAGCTTGTCATGGGCTAAGTTGGGACTCCCCTGCAGGGATTGAACTTTCGAAAGCCATGCCCGCGGTTATGGGCAGATGGGAATTTGTTAATGTCCGGTTGTAGATAACTTGAACCTAAACTAAATTAAAATGAATCAACTGAGTGTGTTACCGTGATGGCCTCTTCTCGGCGAGTCCGGGAAGTGGACACGGTGTTGGAGTCATGTCTGCGCAGGTTGCTCTCTAGTTTCTTGCTCGTGCTTTGCCTCCTCTTCTCGCTCTCTTTTGTGAATAAGTTAGCCACCATACTTGCTAGTCGCTTGCTGCATCTCCACTCATATTTTACCTTACCATTCCTATAAGCTTAAATAGTCTTTATCGCGAGGGTGCGAGATTGGTGAGTCCCCGTGGCTCACATATTACTATTACACCAGATGCAGGGCCTGATGATTCCGCTCCAGGAGACGCGTATGAGCTCAGGAGGGAGTTCGACGAAGACTCTCAACGATACTATGTTTCCTTTCCCGATGATCAGTAGTGGTGCTCAGTTGGGGGTGAATGGGACCGTTGTCGCATGTTGGGTTCTCTTTTATTTTGGCGTCGTAGTCGGGCCATGAGTGTTTGGATGATGTAATGTTATTTATGTACTTGGTTGACATGGCGAGTGTAAGCCAACTATGTTTTCTCCCTGTTATTATTACATTACATGGATGTTTGTGAAGATTGTCGAACTTGCGACATATGCCTTCAATGCAATTATGTCTCTAAGTCGTGCCTCGACACGTGGGAGCTATAGTCGCATCGAGGGTGTCATAGATAGCCAGTCTATACTACTTTCCGCCCCTCCTTTCCTCATTGAACCACGTCCTAGATTCTTGCTCCAGCCCACCGCACCCTTCTTTGCTCTTTGAACCAAGACCTAGATTCGACTACAGATCGGAAAAGATCCACATGCAGCTAGAGCAATGACGGTTTCAAAGAAACTTATACCATAGGGTCGTCGGGATGTGGCAAGGCGTGCGGCGGGAGGCCGGATCTACCCACACTACGTACGACAGCGAGGAAGAAGGGGTCGATGGTCCTCCCACACAGGCGCTGTGTGAAAGAGAACAGCGCAGCCGGCAGTGGATTGCCTCCCTCACCGAAGGCGATAGAGTGAACGTTGCACCTCCTCCCCTTCCCGGTGCGACGGGATACGGACACCTCCTTCACCAGCTGTGAGGGGGAGAGAGAGATAAGAGTCCAAGGCAGTCTTGTTTAGATCTGGTGAAGAGAGGGTGAGAGACTGTGAATATAGCAAATCCTAGCAAATGAACGCTGAGCCCCCAGCGTGTAACATATATGTAGTGCGGCGAGCGTGTGGAGAGTGCAAACCCTAGCAAACAAGCACTAAGGCTCCCACTTATATATATACTACTATAGTACGGACTGAGCTCCAGTGCCTTCACTGCACCTGCTTTTGGCTATATGACAGGTGAGCCAGCCATATTTTGGGCCCACCTGTCATAAATCCAAAGGCAGGTTCACTAAGTCAATGAAGCTGCGACCATATAGTACTCTCGTGTATACGACTAATATATAGTGGCGTGGTTTTCTTATTCTCTCCATAACAATCATTTTAAATTGTGTTAGTATGAAACGAAACTCTTTATTTAATGTACAGTAAAGGAAACTAGTACTACTTCCGATGAACTAACGATCCATGCCCACGCATCCTGGTCGCACTTCCTGTCCTTCACGTGTGTTACACTACCCTCCCTTAAGTGAACAACCACACATGCGCCAAATTATCGGAAGCGTGTGAGAGTGTGTACAAATAAAGAATTTTAATTTCAATTATCATAAACGTTTGAGAGTATTACAAAGTTTGACTTCAGTCAAATCTAATATGTGTAGTAAATAAAAATGGAGGGTTACTACGTCCATCCGGGTTTTTAGTCCACACCATTTTTTAAATCAAAGTTAATAGCTGGACAAATAAAATTACAGGGGAGCTGGACACAAAGTTGTGAGAAGGCTTAGAAATCAATACAAAACTTATGCTCTTAGTACCAACGTCGATCCTTCTTCGAGGAAACATTTGGTTCATAGCCAATTGTGTGATAAAATGGCACCAACGTGAAAGACGACTGTGTCTCCAACGCAACCAAGGTGAACTGACGAAGGATATCATCTTTGTGCGTAACAAGCAAAGAGCACTGATGGAAGGCAACTTGTTTTTCATTGAAAATCGATCAGCTTCACTAGCCGACGCAACCATGAGGCGCAACCATGAGCATCGATAGGTCATCATGGTGATGCATCATCCATTTGGCATCAAGTTTGGGTGAGGCACGTATGAAGTTCGACAAATCCTCACTGTGGTCTGTTTCATCTCAGTAATCAAGCTCGAGGAAGGAAGAACCACGTGGCAAAGGACAGTGAGGCGGAACAACAATGGACATCCAATTTTGTGCAATTCCACTAAAATTGAGGTAGATATGCCCGGGTATGGAGACACGCATCGCTGTTTCCAGAAATATAAAAAAGGGTTAGCAACGACATCTCAATTGTCAATAAGAATTAATGAAAAGTACACCAACAAACAGAAGCATCATAATTATCTTGATGGGAACTAAACCAGGATACCTGAGAAAAAAACATTTCTTCATTTAACCAGTGATAGTACTAACACCATATGGACAATGACCGCACACCACCATGTACTTTTTGTCGAAACAACTTGTATACCTCCACTGAGGCATAAATCAGGACAACTTTTCAAGTGGCATTTCCTCTATAATAGTACTAGTAGGTGATGTTGGACCAGCCGACGAACCCTAGCTACTATGCATGGGGAGCTGGGGAGTAGTCGCATAGAAGAAAACCTGCACGTAGCGACCTGGGGAGCTGGACCAGTACAAGAAGTTATACCTCAAGTGGGCGAGATGTCGTTTAGGCGGGCGGGTGGGATCTGCCCACACGACGGTAGCGAACAAGGGCGCGGAGGATCTTCGTCCACGCCAGCGCCGGCTCCGAGAGGACGGTGCTCATCGTCTTCCTCCGTCACCGACGGCAACAACGTCAACGCTGCACCTCCTCACCTCTCGTAGCGGACGGTATTCGGCCGGATCTGTGACCACTAGTGAGGAGAGAGCTAGAGTCGACACTGTCATCTTGTTTTGATATGGAAAGGGTGAGAGAGAGAGACGCGAGAAACTCTATCGAACAAGAGGCTATAATGGAGTAACAAAATCTCTCCATAGCAGTGGTTTTAAATAGAATATGCGTGTTCCCGGAAAAAAGAAACGAAAACTGGCGGACAATTTTTCAAGGGTCTGTCTAGGACACATCTAGATGTGACATAGTTATGTCACATCTAAGTTGATGTCCACTCTGTTTGTGGTCTATTTTTTTTCTTTCTTGTTGCTACATTATATATTTGTGGGAGCTTAGATGTGATATCCTTAAATAACATCTACATGTGAATTAGACAAACTAATTTTCTGACATACCAAGAAAGAAAACTCGATCAAAAACCCGCCCCCGCTTCCAGGTCACGAGAGTTGTCGCACACACACACATAGACATAGACATGCATATCCGTGTTTACGTAAAATTCCATCTCCATCTCCATCTCCAATCATATTTGTCCAATTGGCACATTATTTATGTTGTTAATTATATACGCAGCAATATTAACGTACATCATCTGTTGTTTGCGCACGTACGGACCGCTGCCACGGCCGGTCTTGACCAACCCGAACCCTCTTCATCACCCGCGCGTGCTTCCCACCCGAAACGGTCAGTGCCGCATTCATGCCCGGCCAGAGCGGACGCAACCTCTCACTGGCGCCGACATTGAAGCGGCGCGCCGGTCGAGAGAGCGTCGCCCGTGCCGCTTCCGGGTGCACGCGGCTGCTCCGCGTTCAAAGGTTGCAATAGCCGACTACAACATGCATGTAAAAAGTTCTTGGGACTCAGTGCTACAGCTACCTGTCCTCCCCCAACTCGCCAATCACTTCTAGTAGTGCGAGTACTCCATGGCGCAATCCATCGACAAGAAGGCGGGAAAGTTATCGTATATTCGGTTTGCGGTGAGTGGCATGCCGACCGACCATGTGGGGTCGAGCCATGGAGGAGGGTGAGACACGAACACGACAGACGTGATTTAAACGTTGGTTTGCTCGATGGCGCGATCCAACGAAACGAAACGTTGGTTTCTCTCTGTTTCCATTTTTTCTCCAGAAAAACAGAAACTGGCCACTCCATTTTCATTCCTATTCCAAGGTTGCCCCGTTACAATATTCCATCAAATATAAAGTAAAACTAACACGCATGCTGATGCATCTCAATGATTCACATATCATAGCCAATATTTACCTCACAACTAAAGAAAAAAGTTGTGAGAGCGTGTACGAAAGAAAAACTACTGATGGGGTCACTACGACTTAAACCCTAAACCCTAAACATGATTTAATTTCCTGGCCAGGTAGAATTTGTCGAAGGAAAGACGGCTAGCACCCTCGGATCATACGATGCTTTTGTGCAGTTCCACTAAAATCGACCTGAGCATCCCTGATGGCAAAGATATTGAAGAAGTGTGATTAGAATAATAGTACTGGCACTAGTTCATGAGACATAAACTCATCACAAATAGAATTCGGTAGAAGTAGAGAAAGATCAACATGGAAATGGAGCTAAGACAGTGGAGCAAGCCGGCTCCAAATGGAAGATGGACTACCTGGGATGCTGGGCTGTAGCTAGAAGGGCGGTTGGGACGCGGCATCGGCCCATACCGTGGTGACCCTCGATTGGGACGCACCGACTGTGGGTTTTCTCCCTCGCCGATATCGACCGCGTCTACGCAGAACATTGTTCCCTTCCCCCAGCTGCGGGATCAGGCCCGTCGTTCTATGTTTGTGAAGAGAGCAACCTAAGCAAGCAAGCTTGTAGCTTAGGCTCCTGCTAGTGTATATATAGTGGTTTTCTTTTTCTCTCCATATCAACCATTTTATATTGCGTACGTGTCATTCAAGAGTGAAATGATGGTTGCTTCTTCCGACTAACTTACTGTGTGATTTGACTGCTCCTTAGTGGCCCCTACACGTTCTCTCCCTACGTGTATGCAATAGTCACACGTACACATGGACGCAAAAACACGCGCGACACCGTAATGCATGCATGTCCGAGCACACGACGGAACACACACGTTCATGCTCAAGTGCTCAACCTACACGTGCATGCACACACATACTCAGTCAGGGTGAGCTAGTGACCGTATAAACACCAGAAAATATATATATTGAGTGCAATGAGCGTATTATGAAGTCCACTGACCGTATTTTTAAAAATATATAGTGACAGACAGTGTATTTATCTCGTTTGAAATTAAGCCATATTAACCAGAGAGGAGGCAATATGGACTAGCATTACTTTGTTGTGTCCCGTCAACTTGCTGAACGAGGAGAAGGTTGCAGGACGGGACAAGCTTGCGCGCGGTGGCTTGCAGGACAAGGAGAAACTTTTGACTAATGCAAGCTCTCCCTCGCTTAGGCGGTGGACGTGAAGTAGTTAATTCGGTGTCATATTTCCAGAAGCATACACTATACTACTAGTGCTATTATTGTTCGACTTCCCAAATAGGCGAAGAGCCAAGCGCAAAGTTTACTAGTACTACTACTATAGTCTACAAAGGTACGTACTATACTATTACTAGGAACCGGATGGAGGAGCGTCTGCACTCTTATTATAATTTTAAAATGTGATAAAGCAATCTTCAACACATTTGGTTCTCTTCAAGGGTTAACGCATGTGATAATGGAAGTTGATTGCATGGAACAGTCCCCACAATTCTCGCTTAATTCTGGCTCATATCCTGTTACAAATAGTAGCGCTCGGTAATATTTCCTCTTTTTTTGTTATTCAGCATGTAAACAGGTCAGCAAACCTTGCGGCGCATCTTCGTGCGAACCGTGCTTGCTGCACTTTGAATGTGGCCGAGAACTGGCTTGATGAAACACCTCGCTTCCTACTTCTTTTTTCGCGGGTACCTCGCTTCCTAGTGACTAGTGTCTTGGCTGATCGTCCTAAGAATGCTTATATATGAATAAAGCTCTCTCATTTACCCACAAAAAAGATTAAGCCTTATTAACCGGAAAGGAGGGAGTATGGACTAGCACTACTTTTTGGTGTGTCCCGTCAACTCATAGAACGAGGAGAAGCTTGCAGGACAAGGTGAAGCTCGCTTACGCCTTTTGACTAATGCAACCTACCCTTGGTGGACATGCATCAGCCCATTCGGTGTCAGATTGTCAGAGGCATACACTGCAGTACCCAACATGCGGAGTACCATCATTGTTCGACTTCACGAAGAGGCGAAGAGCCAAGCGCAATAGTATGAGTAGTACTACTACTCGAACCACATAGTGGAGCGTCTGTACTCTTTTTTTTTATCTCTGATAAAGTACATGTTTATTCCGGAGAAGGGCGGAAAACGGCAGCCCAACATGTAATGAATGATATCGATCAACCAACCATGCTCGAATATATCTTGGCCTCCATGCAAGCTCGTCTGTGTGTTCTCGCTCCTCGTCCTTCTCAAGGAACGGCGGGTTGGCTCTTTGCCGTTAATTGAGATCGGTTTGCTCACACTCCTGTCCCACATGTCAGCGATATGCCAAGAGGAGGTGCATTGACCGTCTGGCCATACGCGTACTTGGTTTTGCACCTTCATACTACTCCTCCCTCCGTCACAGTTTACAGGTGTAGCGAGCAGACCTCAAACAGTCTAATCTCTGTGCTTAGGTGTCATCCCTGGATCAGTAATGCTGACACCACACAGTACTTGAAGGATTTATAATAGAGTAGCAATCACACACTTATTACATTGAGTGTCTCAATAGAGAACTTATTACAATAAATATGGCTTAAGGCCATCTAATAACGATAACAACGGAAGGCTTGGAAGATAAGTGAGTCCATCAACTCCAACGGCATCACTGAGTATAGAACCACGACCTAAAACTCCTTAATCGTCGTCTGAAAAGTCTGCAACATTAACATTGCAGCCCGAAACGGGTCAGCACATGGAATATGCTGGCAAAGTAACACATAGAGAGTAATGGAATGAAAAAGCTATACTATATGCATATTTCGCTGGTGGAAAGCTCTATGGTTACAGTTTTGCGTAAAGCCATTTTTTCCCTACTGCAAAGGAATAAATTTTATTTAACTATCATGGTAGTTGTTAAACATTGAAAATGGTTGACAGCATTCTCAATCCCAATTAAGCATCATCATTAAACAAAACCCATCAAAATTAAATTTTAGAGTAACATGTTGAGATTCACATGATAATCCAAGTACTAGATACTCAAGATGTCCATAACTGGGGACACGGCTAACCATGATTAGTTTATACACTCTGCAGAGGTTTGTGCACTTTTCCCCACAAGACTCGATCACCTCCGTTTGGTTTCTCGCACTACACAGTGTTTGAGAAACGGATGACCGAGACGTAGTCTTTCAGAAGTGCTAGCACCTTACGATGGATGGACCATTACACCTACTTTCCCCTACATCTACTAGTCCACCCTGTAAGAGTTTGCACGACTTAATCAACTATGCTAGAGCCCATAATAGCTTGTGGCTGCACACGGAAGTTTCTAGTATGAAAAATCTCATGATCCCTTTGGGCCTGGGTGGCGGTCCATAAAGAAAAACAGGCAATCCTGGAATACCGAGGTACCTCAATCCACCCAGATGTGTGTTTAAGTTGCCACCTTAGATAAACCATTAATTAACAAACTCACATCTGTCATGGATATTCACTCACCAAATCCACGTCTACTAGCATAGCATGCCATAATAGGCAAACGTAGAAGTAACTCCCAAAGATTTGATAATACAACAGGTAATAGGTACTACCTCAACTACTTCCCAAACCCACAATTTAATTAGATCCTACTCATGCAATGTGTGAGGATTGATCTAATGCAATAAAACTGGGTAGTTGGAAAGCATGATCAAAGTGTTACTTTCCTTGCTGATGATTCGCGAAACCTAGAGATTCGAAGTAACAGGCGGCGCACTCTGGGTATTCTACCACAGACAAACAAACAAGCATACAATAAGTGTTCATCTAATGCACAGGTAAAACTTGAATAAGAGATCTAACCAGAAGGTTCAACTTAAGAACTCCGGTTGGCAAAAAGAATCAAATCAAACGAAGCAACGAAAGTCAAACGGCGAAAGAAACAGGCTTCGTTTACTATTCTGGATCTAGGGCAATTTTTTACAGTGTCAAAAACGGATAGAGGGTTTCGAGACAAATCTCCAGGCGCTTGAATCGCCTGATTCCGATAAACGAGCGAAAAGTTATACTAAAATGAAAGTCAGATCAGGAATCGCGATCAGAAAAATCGCGGATTTAATCGGAGAAAAGAAAAACGACGAACGCTCACTAGAACGAACGACCGAACGAACGAACGCTCGCTATTTAAATAAATCGGAAAAACCGAAACTATAAAAAACGCACAAAACGGTCAGAAAAACTGAATGGTTTTTCGGGAAAAAAAACCGGCGTCTAAAAAAAACTACCCAGCAACTCCGGCGAGGCTCCGGCGGCGGCGACGGGGCTCCGTCGCGGCGGCGGTCTGCGTCGGCGGTCGGCGGC
>NC_057797.1:315809241-315815303 GCF_018294505.1 Triticum aestivum
CTGGGCAGCGGCGGCGGCTCGGGGCGACGCTATTTAAAGGCTGCTCCCGGGCGGAGTCCCGCTCGGGTACGGCCCGAAGTCGGTTCGCGTTTTTTTATAATTCTGCGCAGAAAAACACATATAAGAAATACTAAACGGATTCCAAAAATCCCGAAATAAATTTTCCCCGGCTTCTAAAATCAAGCCACACAAGGTGAACATTTATTTGGGGCCTAAATGCAATTTTGAAAAACGCACATTTTTCCTAAATTCAAATAAAATACCGAAAAACTCTGAAATAAAAACTTATTTGATTTTATTATTAAATCCTCAATATTTCTATATTTTGGGAAAGTCATTTTATTCCCTCTCTCATATTTTTGTAATAGAAACAATTGATGATAAAATAATTAAAATCAAATGATCATATTCTCACAATTTGAGAAAACTCAAATATGAAAATAACGAAATCCCCAACTCTCTCCGTGGGTCCTTGAGTTGCGTTGAATTTCTAGGATCAAAACCAAAAGCAAATAAATTATGATATGCAATGATGATCTAATGTATAACATTCCAAATTGAAAATTTGGGATGTTACAAACCTACCCCCCCTTAAGATGAATCTCGCCCTCGAGATTCGGGTTGGCTAGAAAATAGGTGAGGGTGGTCCTTGAGCAAATCTTCCTCTCGCTCCCAGGTGGCTTCATCCCCCGTGTGGCGGCTCCATTGAACCTTACAAAACTTGATAACCTTGCTGCGGGTGACTTGGCTGGCAAACTCGAGAATCTTAACTGGTTTCTCCTCATAGGTCAAGTTGTTATCCAACTAAATTGCTTCCAATGGCACTGTGTCTCTCAAGGGTATGTCAGCCATCTCCGTGTGGCACTTCTTCAGCTGAGAAACATGGAACACATCATGAACTCCTGACAATCCTTCGGGCAATTCCAACTTGTAGGCCACTTCTCCCATATATTCCAATACTCGGTATGGTCCTACAAATCGTGGCGCTAACTTTCCCTTAACACCAAAGCGCTTTATTCCCCGAAGTGGGGATACTCGAAGATAAACTCTGTCTCCGACTTCATAAACTGTCTCCTTGCGTTTTGAATCTGCATAACTCTTCTGCCTGGATTGAGCTACCTTGAGCCTATCACGAATCAATTTCACCTTCTGTTCAGACTCCTTAATCAAATCAGGCCCAAGCAACTGACGGTCTCCAACTTCATCCCATGACAACGGTGTCCTGCACCTCCTTCCGTACAAGGCTTCGAAAGGGGCCATCTTTAAACTGGATTGATAGCTATTGTTGTAAGAGAATTCTGGATATGGCAAATTTTCGTCCCAACTAGATCCATAATCTAGCGCACAAGCTCTCAGCATGTCCTCCAAAATCTGATTGACTCTCTCGGTCTGTCCATGTGTCTGTGGATGAAAAGCTGTGCTGAACTCTAGCCTAGTACCCAAAGTTTCTCTCCATGTACCACCAGTGAGACTTTAGACGTGTTTAGTTTAATCCTCAATTAATTAGGGCGTGGTAACCGCAATCAAGTCCACAATTTTCTCTCCATGTACTGTACTACTACGAAGTGGAGTAAGTGCATGCATGTGTGTACTCGGGGTGGAAGCACTGCATGCATGTGTGTACGCATTATTCCCTCTAGTAATAGACGTCGTGCTATAACTACCAATGCTATTTTTCAGGCCGATCGCTAGTCGCCTTGGTCCCACAATTTTTTTTTCTGAAGCGCGCTGTATAAACAGTGACTGATGGAGTAGTATGAGCGGATTCAAAGAAGAGCGTATTGATGGTTGCTTGTTCAGAGCAACTTACAGTGGGAAAGGTGGGTCTTATGATTTGACTGCTCATTACTCACTATTAATGCGGCGCAACGACCGGGCTGAGTCTCCCATGCAGTTGTGCACTACCCCATCGGTTCTTAAATATACTCCGGAGTATTTCTCTTTCTAGAGATTTGTCAGGACCCCGATTCCAAGTCACATCGATCTAGCCGGTAACACCTCATATCACTTTGCGGCCTCACGCACGGTATTCCAATGGGTGTCTCCTTACCATGGCCCAGGACCATTTGCGCCTTTCGGCTCACGTATATGATAGTGTCGCTAGCATCCATATGACAGAGAACCCGGGCCGACATGACTAGTCGTGAACCCAAAGTGGCACTAACTTACGGGGACAGGCATACATGAATCAACATCGAGCATGTCGGTCAGCAGCGTGTGAATCCGGGCTGTAGCAACTAGGCTAACAGGACTCCGGATGTCACCACGTGACATTTCCTCGAAGGGATAGACACAGGAACAAAGTGAATCACATGCCGGCCAGTCAAGTGTTCCGGAGCACTAGTGCTGGGCTAGCAGGACTCCGGTGAACCGGGCTGTAGTGGACTACTATGGCTCATGGAAGCACAAGACTACATTTCCCCATAAGAGAGGCTACCAAGGATAAACAACTAGGTTGTCGGATCCCACACATACCAAGCATTTCAATCATACACACAATATGCTCGATATGTGTAAATACGACATGTCATCACAACAAAACTCTACGACTCAAAGTATTTATCCATTAGGCTCCGAGGAGCAAGATATTAGAAACATGGCTCTCATGACCCAACATACAGAGCATACAAGCAACAAGCACATGCGGACGCTTAACTTGTCTGAGTTCAGGCAACTACAAATGAAGAAGGCTGAGAAGCCTGACTATCTACAAGACCCTCCCAAGGGTACAAGATCCTGCAGGGGTGTACTTCTTCACACATGCTCTCGCCACTTACCACCATGTACACATCGTGTATCTCGACAACCTTCAAGCGGAAGCCTGGCGAGGGAGTCAGCCACGAACTAACTAACCAACAAGTCTCTAGTCCAGGTTTATCGCCTATTCGGGTTCCATCCGCAAGGAGATCCGGCCGGGGTGTCGCTCACGGCCCCAAATGATGTGAGCAGGGTTCCCAAGCCCACCATCCGGGTGCCACTTGGTACACCATGCCACTGTGCCTAGTCTGTCCCAAGCCCACCTGTACCAGATGCCACCTGGTAGACTACTAACACAACCTACAAACACCAGAAACTAGTTGCAACTCCTGGACAGAGATCAGGTTGACTAATAAGTCGAGAGGGGCACTTAAGCATTCCAATGCGTGGTAGTAGCTGTTCATGGATCACAAACACATAACTCAGTTCCTAAGGACGCCTTTAATGAGACAACCCACCATGTACTCCTACATGGCCTCTCACCGATACCTTTACCAAATCATGTTCACACGCTTAGCTCACAACAGTAGGACATGTTCTCACACCTCTAATTCATCCCTGATGAATCAGACCTGACTCAACTCTAAGTAATAGCAGGCATGACAAACAAGCATGAATGAGTAGGCACACCAGGGCTCAAACAACTCCTACTCATGCTAGTGGGTTTCATCTATTTACTATGGCAATGACATGTCATGCAAAGGAAAGGGGTTCAACTATTGCAGCATGTAACAGTTGAATCGTTGTTGTCCTAATGCAGTAAAAGAGAGCAGGAGCGAGAGAGTGGGATTGTATCGGAATGAACAAGGGGGTTTTGCTTGACTGGCACTTCTGAAGATAGTATAGCTCTTCATCAGTGTCATCGAACTCATCGTCGGAACATACGTCTACTGGGGGGAACAACCACTGGCAAAGAGAGAAAGGACACAATCAATGCAATGCACAATATGATGCATGATCATGACATGGCAATATGCTGTGGTTTGAGCTAATGTAGCTAGCAACGATTTAAATGAAGTTGGTTTGAACCCAAGATTCAAATTCAAGCTCCACACAAGGCATTTCAAATGCCATTAATTCAAATTGTCACATAGAGTAGCTTTAGGTTGCTCAAACATATATGAAAAAGGTACATATGGATAGATTGGATTTTTTGGTCATTTTTAATATATAAATTATTTCATTTGGAGTTACGTTGAATTTCTATGATTTTTCAAAGTTTGCAACATTTTATGAAATTTCCAAATCATTTTTAATTAGAAATATTCCAGAAAATGATTAGTGCATCAGCTCTAGGTCATGCTGACGTCAGCTGGTCAGCAGGGTCGGTCCTGGTTAAACCGGACCCGTGGGCCCCACATGTCATTGGCTCAGTTAGGTAATAGGTCTAGAATAAACCTAATCTAATGATTAACAGGGTCGGGCCCACTGTTAGTGTGACCTGATTAAACTAACCGCGTGGTTAGTGGCTAAACTAATCCGCCACGTCACCTAATCGGCGATTAGCCACCGGTGCTAAGCACGACGCGGCGGCGCTCCTCGTCCGGCCGTCTCCGGTGACGAGAGCTCGCGCAGCTGGGCTCTACAGATGGAGTGCGTCGAGGCGCATTGGGTGGTGGCCGTGGGCGGTGCCAGGATGGGCTACAGCGGCGAGGGCAAAGGCGACAGCAGCGGCCGGAGCACGGCTATGCGCGGGCGCGGGCTACGCTTGGCTAGCAAGCTCGCTGAGAGGCTGGGCACGCTCCTGGAGCTGTGTTGAGCACAGTGGTGTGCTTGGCTTCGAGCAATAGTGGCTCTAGCCACGACGGCGACGAGGCACGGCAGCGGCGAGCGGCGGCCGTGGTGGCCAGGGGGGCTAGAGGAGGGATTCGACGATGGGGAGAGAGGGGTTGGGAGCAGGAGCTCACAGGGAGGCGGCGGAGTAGGTCAGTTGGCTTGGGGACGTCCTTGACGGCGCGAATCGACGACGAGGGGCTCGGGTGCCCGAGGTTGAAGATGACCGCGATGACGATGAAGCAGGGCCTCCTGCGAGGCGTAAGTCGACGGAGGGGACGTGGGCGGTGTTGCGGTTCTTCCGGACGCGTTAGCGAGGCGAGTGGTGGATGGTGGCCGCAGTGACAGCGAGTCGTGGCGACGAGCGCGCTCGGGTGTGCTGTGGGGAGAGGAACAGAGGAGGGGAGAGAGAGCAGCGAGTAAGGGGGAGGGGAGAGAGGTCTTAGGGTGTCTCCATGGCTCGAGGGGGGCGAATTGATTTGGTACGTACAAGTACAATATTACTACACGTTAGGCTTGTCCCTAAAACTCAACTCGCGTCTTCTTATATCCCGAAAATTCAGATATCATGCTCCCAAAACTTGCGCCTTCACAACCCGCGCCTTGCTATCCCGAAATTACAACACACGCGAAAATTCCCTCCAGCTACCAAATCCCGACACGCGAAATCCCCCTTCTAACCCTGAGCTGAAAGGGCCGCTAGTTCAAATTAGTGGGGGGTACTTTTGTAACACACCCTACATTTTGGACAAGCGCGTCCCTAAGTCATGCTTCACCCCCTCCCATCGCCCCCTTTTCGCCATTCGAAATCCCTGGCTACCATAACCTCTCCGCTGTAGCCGCGAAACCCCACCCTCGTCCATCCGCCACGTCACCGCTGCCCAGCTGGAGCCTCTTCCCCGACGACGTCTTCCACCGCAACAGCTCAACGTCCCTCGTCCACCTCCCCGGATGAGGATCCGTCGTCCATCTCGCCGTCCCGCCGGTTCAGCCGCCCCGTCCTCCACCTCCAAGGAGCTACTCCGACGATGGCCTCGTCTATCGCGGCTGCTCCATCCCCACAACACCGCCTTAACCTACTCCACCAGAACCGCATCATCCTAGCAGACTCCTCGGACGAAGCCGAGGCCTACTCACGCCACCAAAGAGGTTGTACACTCATCGCATCGCACCTTCTCCTTAACTCGACCTCCCGGCACCGACGGTGCTCCATCCCGCACCCCCACGGAGCGGCTACCTTGAAGCCGGCGCCGCGGGCGACGTCTCCACGGTGGCTCTACCCCAGTGCGAGGCCCCTTCGGCGGCGGCATCCATACCAGCCGGATCTGCTTCTGTTGCTCCGGCTCTCGCTCGATCCCTCGCTCGCCCAGCTGCTGTTGCTACTCTCCACCCTCGCTCGTGCTATTGCTCTGTTCCGATTAAGCCAAACTTCAGTCGACTTAATCGACTTTTGGGTCAGTCGATTTTCAGGGGTTGGGGGGGGCTCGCCGGACTTAACGAAGAACCACCCGTAGCGGGGACGGGGGCTCGCT